>NW_021618356.1:56434-78527 GCF_004785775.1 Grammomys surdaster | reverse complement strand
ACCAGCAAAAGAACCAGTTATCTTCTTGGAATACTGAATGTTGCATTCTTAGGAAAACAATAAACCTTCATGAGAAACTAGAATGGACTATAAAACCCCTAGCAGCATGTGACCAAAGTCCATCTCTTGGTCGTGATGTAATATTTAATAATGTTTGCCCACATGGTAGAATTGGTTTTTCTCTGGCTACACTCAGGGGTAAAAGAACCTACATTATAGCTTCTTCTTAACCATACCTTGCTGCAATCCTGTCTTCATTTTTCATTCAAACCTAAGGTATAACATTAATAACTAAGCCTATGAAGACATACTTCTGAATGTTGTATTTACATCAAAGCCAGCATATACATCATTGTAAAATTAATGGAGAGTATAACTTTACTCAATAAATGTTAATATTTATAGCCATATGATGGTGCCTTATAACCTATATTAGGCTAGATTAAAGAAGTAGGCTATAGACATGAAAATAAACTGTATTTTCTAATAAATCAAATTTGCACTGGTTCCTCAAATGACAAATATATACACAGGTCTCTCGGGATGCCTTTTCAAGCCCCTGGAAAAAAGAAAATGAAGTGAAAATGGGGGAACAGTAGAGTTACAAAAAAATGGGTGAGTTTGAATTCAAGGAGTTTTAAGACTTTAGTGAAGAGAAACACCTGTGTAAAAACTACAGAGCCTTCAGAGGATCTGCAAGGTTGTTTCAGAAAAAAATATTCTGGCAATCATAAAATTATTTAAAATATCACCATAAATCCCAGTTCATAGGATGTCAAACTTCCTGACAATAGTAATATATCCACCAACAGAATTGTGAGAATGGCGTCAGAAAATGCACCTCTGCTCCACACCCCAGCTCTGCTCCTGCCCCTTTCCCAACCAGGCAGCAACTCTGACTTGGCAGGTGACAGGATCAACAGTTGAATGTACTAGGAGGCTGGCAAGGCAACTATAGTGTAACGAAATTTTTGGTTCCCCAAATACTAGGCACTAATCTCCCACCATGACTTCTTAACCAAGAGGCAGGAGATATTTGGAGAAGTTTGGAATGGCAGAACTTCCTGTCACTTCAGCCAGGTCCCTCACAGCAACTCTTTCTGGACCCACCCAATAATCAGCAGCTTCCAGTTATGTAATTATTCTAAGGCCAATTATTTCAGGTCCTTTTAATCAATTCACTTCCCTGTTAGTCACAGCTATTTTTGTTGGTTTGGATTTTTTGCCTGCTTCCTTGCTTGCTTGATTGTTCCTTTGTTTTTATTTTGGCTTTTTCTTAAACTTTCTGATAAGGCAGGTGTGCCCACCCTCCCCATCAGGAACCACTCCTCCAACTGTGCTGCAGGCTGTCTTCCACACAACTGCAGCTGTCAGGATGCCCAGGACCTACTCTGTACAGCTTCCCCACAAGCTTTCTGCCAGTCTAGAGGAGAAGTGCATGTAGTAGAACACTACACCTGGGTTCTGAACCCTTCAGATACAAGTGATTCTGTCTAACTTCTCACATTGTGAGTCTAGCCCCCTGTGCTACAAATGAACAAAATTAAGCAATACTGAATTCTGATACTCAGAACAAATACCCAATGCAGAGTAAAACTAAGATAAAATGCCCTGGGCTCAAACCATAAACCATATATGTATCCCCTAAGGAGGGCAATTTACACGACATCCAAGAAAAAAATTGAAAACCCAGAATCATATTCAAAGAGATCAAAGCTTTTAAACTGTATAAATCAACTCAAAGAAAACAGGAAGAAAATGATTTGTGGGCTAGAAAATAATAGGAGATGCCTGAAGGAAATGAGGACAACATAGGATTTGAGAATTTTCATAAATGTTTAGAAATAACAAACAAACATACACACACACACACACACACACACAAAAGACACTGAAAAAATACAGTAAGGCAAATAATAAGAACTCATAGAGAACCTGTGGAAACAGAATATTAAACTCGAAGACAATGTAGATGGATGCTTCAGTCAAAAAAAAATGATGAAGTAAAACGATGGTAGGTTAAGGCCCAATATTATTTACTGCTTGAAGGCTGAGGTAAAAAAGAGAAACACCTTGGGAAAACTGTCTAGATTTTTGTCAAAAAATAGAAAAGAAAAAGAACAAAAACTGAAAATAGTACTACAATACATACTGCACTGTTTACCCGTTTATTTATAGATGGTTTCTTGATTGTTCTCTATAATACACTATGTGCAACCATGAACACTTGCATAGGCTCGGGGAAGGAGACTTCAGAATTATCCAAGTCTCTAGAAATTCTACCTAGGAAATCAACTCTTTTCTTGACTATAATGAAGCCTAGATTTCTCAGGTGACATCTGAGGGTCAAAACGTGTTGTGATGATTGAGACAGGTTAAAATGTATTGCAACTCAGCATCAAGGTGAGAGTTCAGAAACACAAGCCCAGACCTGGGGGCTGGGTGGGGGGGAAGTGTGTCCATAAAGCACTGAGTTCTGAACTGAACCATGGACTCCTTTCTGATGTCAGGGATTCTGGTTTTCCATTATGGTGAGTACTATTCTTTCCTATTTATGCTTATGCAAAAAAAAAATCTCATAAGCTAATTGAATCTGCATATGTGAATACTTTAAACATATTGGTGATTAATAATGAATCTGAGTTAAGGAAAGAAATAAAAGCCTTAGATTATTGCGCACTGTGCAACAAATGAAGAGCTGTGACATGTTTTAAATGTTTTCCCCAAACTCCCTCGCCAATGAACCAAGCCTGCTCATGAGAAGTTGGGGCAGCAAGTAGATAATTTTGTGTCAAGACATCTGGACAAACAGAAATGCAATCTTTAATGAACTAGAACTATTGGTCAAAGGAGAAGAAGCAGAGCATGGTCCAGACAGACAGGTTAGAAGCAGGAATGAACAGCATTAATCCTCAGGTGGTAGACACCAAACTAAACCACATCTTATGCCACCAATAGAAAGCAATCCCTAGGATCCTAGGAGCCCAGGAAGAAGAATCTATGTCAGCTTCCTCTGCAAAACATGAAATCCAGGATCCTCCAGCACCATCACAAGATACTTCCTAAGAAGGTGCATGATTTCTTAAGTAAGATTATTAGAAGTTAATGAATACAAATGCAAAGAGAATGCAATGATGAAATCATTCAGATTTGTTTCTATGAAGATACTAAAGTTCTAACAAAATATTGTTCAGCTGAGTTAAACTAAAAGATTGTATGAATATGTATTAGAACCAGAGCTAGAAGGGGGACACTGTAAAGTATGACAATAACATCACTGTTACCTTATGCAGTTCTGTGGTTATACACAAATGCATCACAAATGAGGAAATGATGAGCCACAGAAACAAGTGAAAAAAAATCTACACCCTACATCAAAAAAGTAGAAAACAACACATCAAGATTGTGGTCAGATTGAAGACACAAGAGTTTCCTAAACAATGTCTGAGATCTGAACAGATTAGCATCATAGCATTCTCCTTTCCATAGGCAAACTTCATACTAATGCTGAAAGGATAATATTGCATAAAACACAAAGAAGAAGAACACTAGAAAGTCACCATACATACAAAGCTGGTCTACCTCTACACCCCAAGCTTGTAAACAGAAGCAAATATTTTAATAGGAAAATTACACACCAGTTGCCAGAATATACACAGACACAGATATTGTCACTAAATTATATGAAAAAGGAAGGAAACTTGAGTTCACACAAAGAAGTCAAGACTCTTTCAACACCTAAAACTAATCAATGTAACACAGGATTATTATGTTGGAATATTTGAACCTGTCTTTAGGTAAGGTGTGGTTCTGCCCAACAAGGCACATTTAATCACTCTGGTTGGATTAGAGGCAAGCCCTTAATTAATATTCATTTCAAACCCAAACAATGAAGGTTGGTTTAGTATGTAGAAGGAAGAAATCATGTTTGAAAAATGATGTCTAATTGAGTGGCAGAAAATACAGAATATCAGAAGAAGATCTGACAGAATTGGGTATACCTAACACTCCTAAGAGAGGAAATGGAACTTACTTAAGGGAGAGAAACACAGTCTTGGAAGAAGAGAATACAGGAAAGGAATACAGTAGAGTTCATGGAGAACAGCACAGAAGAGTTGAGTGAGTACAGCAACATAGATGGAGGAGGAAGCAGTTTTACTGGATGTGTTTCACAGAGACAGATTGAAGAGAGAACATGCTAAATACTGGTAAAAGCAGAATGAGCAAGAAAAGGAGACAGAGCCAGAAGATGAGGAAAGATTGCAACAGTTAACTTCAATCCAGGCAGACCAATTCAGAGTCTGAGAGAGGAGTTGGAATGAATAGCTCAGTCAGGAGAGGGATTCAAGCCTGAACAGCTTAGTTGAACCAGCCAGTTAAGAGTTGAGAAGGAACAAGAAAGGAGGAGCTTATTCAGGAGGAAATTTCAGAGGCTGAAAACACTCTAGGACTAGATAAGATTGGATAGATTCTAGAGGCTTCCAGGACTAGAGGACCAGGCCTGGGTAAACAGATGGAGGCAGTAAGCCTCCCAGACAACAATCACAATAGGAGAATCAAAGTTACTTTTACAGCCCTGTGGTTAAAATTAGACATTGCTGAGTATGAAAGCTCTCAAGAATGTAAGAAGAGAAGAAATATACCTCAGAATAGCAAAGGCAAAGAGAAACAAAAGAAAATTAAACAGTACAGAAAAGCTCAACAATAATTATTCCATTCTAATAATGCCTAATGTTATACAGTGCATAAGTGAGAAAACAATTCAAGGACAGAAAAAACGTTTAGAGTGGACAGAGTACACAACTCAGAAAAGAACTGTATTTTCTGAAGAAAAAAAAAACAACTCAGCTCAGAAGATTCACTCTATCTATAACTATATTGCACTCCCTGATGGTAGCATTCATAGTGTCAAAACTGCTCTGAAACCTGCGTCAGCCTGAGGAGTTATCAATGTTGTAACTTAGATTTGGATCCTGTGTGCTACAATCTCAATCCTCCAGGCAAAGGCATGGCCACAGATATCATAGTGTAAAGACTGCTTTTTTGTAACAGAAGGTTTTCAGGTTCAAGCTGAGGTCAGTTCCCCAGAGGGAGGGAAAATGCACAGGTTGCAGTGGAAACCTGGCTAAAATCCAATAAGGAAGTGTACAGGCCTTAGAAGGGAATACACTACTGACATTTGCTGCATGTATAAATGGCCCTTTTCATGCACCTATTTCCTGAGGCTGCTTTCAGTCTGGGTAAAAGAAACTGTTTTCAATGGGCAACAGTTTTTTCAGAGACTCAAAAATAATGAAATATTGAAATGAACTCACTGGTAACTATACTGCCTTTAATGAGAAATACATATCACTACATTTAATATTAGTCTCAGGAAAAAATTCCCGAAACATTATTGAAATAGTATCCGGCAAGACCAAGTTTATGTCCTCTTTCTACTGACAGGGGAGAACCACCTCACCCCTTGTCCAATCCCTGTAACACACCAAGTTCCTTTGTTACAGTCTCCTTGGCCTTACCATCCAGGGCTCTTACCATTGATTTAAGGGTGAGCAGATTTGGCTGAGAAGAGGGAGACCTAGATATGGGAAAACATTTGTCACAAAGTACCTGTAACTTTTCATGAATCAAATATGAAAGATGACTATACATGACAAAGGATATACATGAATGAAGCAGAAGATTCAATACAAAATGTCTCTCTTTCTCTGAGAATTTCAGTTTACTCTATATGAGACTCCTTCACACAGGTCACACACATTCAGAGTCTTTTTCCTAGGAACCCTGAAGAGGAGCAAAAAAGACTGCAAGAAAACTATTTTGACCAACATAATAAAGATAGCTGAAATCCAACAAGAGCTGTCTCCAACAAGGGCTGGCCTGGACCTTGTTAGGTCTCAAAGAAACTCTGGAAAAATGGCTGACTAGGTGCCTATTAACATGTCAATCTGGACATAGTTGCATAGGTGCTTTCTTGACTCGTACTTCCTCTCTTAGTCAACCGCTCTATCTTCCCTTTTCTTCATCCATACCTTTCCCCCTCCTTCCACAGGCTGGTTATGTCTGGACCCAGCTAGATACCTCTGATTGTCTTCTCCCTCTCATTGTATAATCCAAAATTAACCCATAAGCACCACCTGCCCAAGAACCAGGTACCTTCCTGAAAGAACTGCAGCCAGTTGCAAGTCTTAGGAAAACATGAAGACTCATTATAAACTAAAATGCCTTATCTGACTGTCTTTTGACAATGTATGTGTCCAAAGTCCATGTCTTGGTCAAGATGTAATATTTAATAAAGTTTGCCCACATGGTGGAAGTGGTCTTTCTCTGGTGACATTCATGGTTAACAGAATCTATAATATTTCTTCTCCTCAGCCAGACCTTTCAGCAGTCCTGAATTCACTTTTCACTCAGACCTAAGGTGTTACATTTATAAGTACGCCTATGAAGACACATTTCTGAAGGCTATATTTAAATCAAAGAGTACATATAGCTCAGTGTAAAATTAATGGACTGTACAACTTTACTCAGGAAATGTCAATATTTACAGCCAATATGATGGTGCTTCATAACGTACATTTTCTAAATCAGTCAAATCTGCACTGGATGCTCATATGACTCATATGTACAAAGCTCTCTGGAGATGCATACAAATTCATTCTCCTGGCAAAGGCTACTCTCTTGAAATGACAAATGGAGGAAGAGAGGAGTTAAGAAAGCATGGGTGAATCTGAATTCTGGGAGCTTTGTTACTACTCTAGCAAAGAGAATCTCCATGTACAAACCCACAGATACTGCAAATGATCTACAAGGTTATATCAAAAGAATATATGGAGACCATAAAGTTAATTGAAGATTAAGATGAACCCCAGTCAATTGTGTTATGCCCATATCATAAAACCCCAAATATCTCCAGGACTCATCTCTGATGCAATTCACATGAGGGGTTTATTCCAGCTAAGGATGTAAACCTTTCCTGATGCACCAGGTTAGGTGAGTGACCAATATGTTTAGGGAAAGGAAATTTTATAGGAAAAAAAAAAAAACAAGGGTGCCTAATACTTTCCATTTTATGTTTGGGTAAGAGGTTTATACACAAGTTGACTTTTGAAGTGAATAGTCTGCTTTAAGCTCCAAGGCCACAAAGGCTCTGGCCTTTGTGATCTAGAAAACATCTACCCATTCATTAAGAGCTTCTACTGAAGAGGAGCAATTACCTCCCTCTGGGTTCACAAGGCAGTGCTGCTAGAGTTGCTAGTGAATGCTACCTCTGAGGGAAAAATGAGCAGGAAAGGGAGGGTTGCTAGGGAACGCTATCTCTTGAGGGGAAACTACTCAGGAAAGAATGTAGTAGGGGCTGTAACTCTTGGCAGCTGCAGCTGGCCAGAAATATCTTCTTGAGACCTAACTTTCAGTCTAAACTTGGGTCTCAAAGCCTGGTTTAGGTTTCTCATTTCTTAATATGATCTCAAACTTCCTGATAATTGTAAGATATTCAGAACATAATAGTGAGAGTAGCTGCAGAAAATGCACCCCTGATCCTCACCCAGGTTTCAGGACAAACTGCTGACTGGTGAATCCCAGAATGCTCACACAGCAACAGCAGCTTAAGGAAGATTTCTGGTATCTCAAATGCTTGGCTCTAGTCTCCCACCACGAAGTCTTGACCATGAGAACAGCCAAGATACACAGAGAATACTGAAATCAAGGGACTTTTTTATCACTATGGATTGATTCCTTGGAGCAACTCCTGGATCCAGCCAATATTCAAAAGCTTCTTGTTACATGTTTCTAATAAACCCACCTACTTCGGATTCTTAATTACTTAGCTTCTGTTGTTTCTATTTGTTTGTTTGTTTGTTTGTTTGTTTGTTTTTCCTTGTCTTAGTGTTTCATTGCTTGTTTTCATTGTTTTCTTGAACTCATCTCATCATTCAGGTGTGCCCACCCTCCTCATCAGGAACCACTCCCCTAACTCTATTGCAGGCTGACTTCCACACACCTGCAGCTGTCAGGATGCCCAGGACCTACTCTGCACAGCTTCCCCACAAGTTTGCTGCCAGTCTAGACCAAGACTGGATGTAGTAGGACACTGCACCTAGGTTCTGGCCCAATCAGATACAAGTGATCCTGCCTAACTTCTCACATTTTGAGTCTAGCCCCTTGGTCTATAGATGCACAAAAGGAGGCAATTACCTCAGAATTCTGATCCTCAGGACAGATTCCCCAAAAAGAGTAAAAATAAGATAAAATGCCTGGACTCAAACATTAAAATAGATATGTATTAGATAAGCAGGGAAATTTACATGATATACAAGATACAGAACTGAAAAACCAAATTCATCATTAAAGAGATCAAAGCTTATAAATCATGTCAATCAACTAAAAGATGACAGGAAGAAAATGATTCTGTTTCATGGACAATAAAATAATAGCAAATGTCTGAAGGAAATGCGACAACATGAGATAATGTAAATTGAATTCAATAATTGCTTAGAAACCAGCAAAATAAATAAATAAATATCCTGAAAAGAAAATGTAGTAAGGTGAATAATAATTACCATAGAAAATCTCTGGAGAATAGTGTATCAGAGTTGAAGAAAAGGTAAAAGAGCTGGAAGCCTCAGTCAAAAAACAAATGATGAATTAAAATAATGTTAAGTTAAGGCACAATATTATTTACTAGATGAAGGGGCAGGTAAATTAGAGAACTTCCTTTGAAAACATAGTCTAGGTTTTTCTCAGAAAGAAAGAGAGAGAGAGAGAGAGAGAGAGAGAGAGAGACAGAGACAGAGACACAGAGAGACACAGAGAGAGACAGAGAGAGAGAGACAGAGAGACAGAGAGACAGAGACAGAGAGAGACAGAGAGAGAAAGAGAAAGAAGAAAAGAGAAAGAAAGAAATAGAACTACAATACATACAGCACTGCTTAGCCATTTGTTCATAGATGGCTTCCTGATTGTTCTCTATAATTCTCTATGTACACTCATCCACATCTGCATATTCTAGGGAAAGGAGACTCCAGAATTACCCAAGTCTCTCGAGATTCTACCTAGGAAATCAACTCTTTTCATGATTTTTTTTTTTTTTGAGACAGGGTTTCTCTGTGTAGCCCTGGCTGTCCTGGAACTCACTCTGTAGTCCAGTCTGGCCTCCAACTCAAAAATCCACCTGCCTCTGCCTCTCAAGTGCTGGGATTAAAGGTGTGCACCACCACTGCCCAGCCCTTTTCATAATTATAATGAGGACTAGTATGCTCAGGAGACTTATGAGGTTAAAAACATGTTGTGATGATTGTGACAAGTTAATAAAATTCCTGCTCAGTCAGGAGGTGAGAGCTCAGAAACACTATAGGCATAGATAAGATTGAATGGAGGCTAGAGGCTTACAGGACTAGGCCTAGGTTAACAGACAGGGAGACAGTAAGCCTGCCAGCAACAAACTGCAATAAGAGAATACAAGATTCTTTTACAGCCCTGTGGAAAATATAACATTGCTCAGTGTAAAAGCTCTCTAGAACATAAGAAGAGAAGAAACATATCTCACAATATTAAGGCAAAGAGATACAAAACTAAAGGAAACAGTTCAGAAAAGGTCAACAGTTATTATTCCTCTCTGATCAGGAATAATACAATACAATACAGTGTATCACTAAGAATACCACAGTTCAAGGACAGGAAAACATTTAGAGTGGAATAAATAGGTGATTCAAAAAGCAAGTGGACATTCTTTAGAAAAACAACTTGGATGAGAACATTGACTCTGTCAACACATATCTGGTGATAGCATTCATAGTGCCAAAAAGTGTTATGCAAACTTGGGAAGAGGGCAGAGTTACCAATGTCCTAACCTAGATTTGCATCCTGTGTCCTACAATCTCAATCTGCCAGGCAAGTTATGGCCACTGGTATCATAGTGACAAGTCTATCTGTGGGTAACAGGATTTTCTGGTTCAAGCAGAGGCCAGCTCCACAGGGCGGGGGAAAAAAAAAACACATGGATTAAACTGAATATCTGGCTAAAATCCAATAAGTAATATCACAGTCTCTAGGAGAGAATGGATTACTGACATTTGCTTCATGTGTAAATGGCCCTTGTCACACCCATTGCCTGATACTGATTTCAGTCTGGGTAAAAGAAACTTAGTTTTCAATAGGCAACAGCTATTTCAGAGCATCAAAACTAATCAAATATTGACATCAACTGACCCCTGACTGCACTGCCTACTATGCGAAATCCATGTCATCACATCTAATATTATTCTCTGTGAAATTTTCAGGAACTATTAATGGAATACAATCTGGTAAAAACAAATTCACGATGTCTTTCTACTGGCAGTGAGCCCCACCCCACCCCTTGTACATTCCTTCAACCATACCTGGATCCTTTCTTAGAGTCTCCTTGGCCTTTACCATCCAGGGTTCTTAGTTTTGATTTACAGTTATACAGATTTAGCTGAGTATATAGAGACCTGAAAATGGGAAAACATCATTCAGAAAGAACCTGGAACTGTTCATGGAATAAAAATGAAGGATATCAACACCTGACAAAAGGATGAACATGAAGGAAAGAGAAGATATCATGAAAACATCTTTTTCTCTGAGGATTTCAGTTTCTCCTATGAGATGTGAATCAGTCATACAGTAAACACACATACAGAGTTATTTTCCACACAACATAGAGAAGAAGCAAGGAAGACTGCAAGAGAACTATGGTGACCCCCAAAATTCAAACTATTAAACTTCTCCAACTAGAAGTCTCTGAAAAAAAAAGTCCTGAGTGCATGGTCTAAGTATTCCCACTCTTGCAAGAAGTCCACAGTGCAGAACTCAACAAACCATGAATGTGCATGGGCAGAGTGCTTTTCATGAACAAGAGGTTTTTCTTAAGTAAGGGAGCAATTATAATTATTTAAAAGGTGCTCTCTTATTTTGTCCTAATCCATAGTAAGTTTTATATCTATAAAAGTATCTTGGCCTGATATCATCCTCTCACAGTATGCTGGGCTGAACCTTAAAGCATTCAAAGAAATTCATGAGGGATCACTGGCTGTGGTGCCTATTAACATCTAAATGCAGACATTTTTATCTAAGTGTTTTCTTGGCTCCTGATTCTGTCCCGGATAATCCTCTCTCCTCCCACCCTATCCTCAATACCTATCCCTACAGCTCATGACCTGGTTCAGTCTGGACTGAACCAAATAACTCTGACTGCTTTCTCTCTCAGACTGAAAACTAACCTCTAAGCACCACCAGCACAAGAACCAGATGTCTTCTTGGAATGCTGAATGTTGCATATCTTAGGAAAATAATAAAGCTTCATGGGAAACTATAATGGCCTATAAAATGCTCTGTAGCTTGTGACCAAAATCCATCTCTTGGTCAGGGTGTAATATTTAATAAAGCTTTCCCACATGGTGGAAGTGGTTTTTCTCTGGCTACACTCAGGGTTAACAGAACCTACTATATATCTTCTCCTCAGCCATACCTTGCTGCAACCCTGTCTTCATTTTTCATTCAAACCTAAGGTGTAACATTAAAAACTAAGCCTATGAAGACACATTTCTGAATGTTACATTTACATCAAAGCCAGCATATACGTCAGTGTAAAATTAATGGAGAGTATATCTTTACTCAGTAAATGTTAATTTTTACAGCCATATGATGGTGCCTTATAACCTATATTAGGCTAGAACAAAGAACTAGGTTTTAGGCATAAAAATAATCTATATTTTCTAATAAATCAAATCTGCACTGGTCCTTCAAATAACTAATACGAACAAAAGTCTCTCAGGATGCCTTTTCAAGCCCCTGGAAAAAACAGAATGAAATGGAAATGGAGAAACAGGGGAGTTACAACATGGGTGAATTTGAATTGGAGGAGGTTTAAGAATTTAGTGAAGAGAAACCCCCATGAAAAAACTACAGACAGACACTACATTGGATCTACAAGGGTATTTCAGAACAAAAATATTCTGGCAACCATAAAATTATTTAAAACATCACCACAATCCCCAGTTCCTAGGATCTCAAACTTCCTGACAATGGTAATATATCTGCCAATGGAATTGTTAGAGAAGTGGCAGAAAATGCACCCCTGCTCCACACCCCTGCTCTGCCCCTGCCCATTTCCCAGCCCAGCAGGAACTCTGACCTGGCAGGTGACAGGATCAACTGCTGAATGTCCTAGGAGGCCAGCATGGCAATTTCAACTTGAGAAAGTTTTCAGGTATCTCAAGCACTCACAGGGAACTAGGCTCCCACCACAAGTTCCTGACCACGAGGCAGCTGAAGTACAAGGAGAATGTCTAAAGGGCAGACCTTCCTGTCACTTAGGCCTGGCTTATTGGAGTAACTCCTTCTGGACCCGCCCAATATTCACCAGCTTCCTGTTACAGGTCTCCTCTAAGCCAACCTACTTTGAGATCTTTTCATCAATTAGCTTCCCAATTCTTCACAACATTTTTTGTTGGTTTGGATTTTTGCTTACTTGCGATTGATAGTTCCTTTGTTTCTGTTTTTTTTTTTTTGTTCTTGTTGTTTTTGTTTGTTTGTTTGTTTGTTTGTTTTTTCTTAAACTCATGATCAGAGAGGTGTGCCCACCCTCCCCATCAGGAAACAGTCCTCTAACTCTGTCCCAGGCTGCCTTCCACACACCTGCAGCTGTCAGGATGCCCAGGACCTACTCTGCACAGCTTCCCCACAAGCTTGCTGCCAGTCTAGAGGAGAAGTGGATGTAGTAGGACACTGCACCTGGGTTCTGGCCCAATCAGATACAAGTGATCCTGCCTAACTTCTCACATTGCAAGTCTAGCCCCCTGGGCTAAAAATAACACAAAAGACAACAATCCCTCTGAATTCTGATTCTCTGAACAGATTCCAAAAAACAAAGTAAAGGTAAGATAAAATGCTCTTGGCTCAAACCAGGGATCCTATATGTATTCCCTAACGATGGCAATTTACAAGATATCCAAGAAACACAACTGAAATCCCAGAGTTATGATCAAAGGGATTAAAGGCTGTAGACCATATAAAACCACTCAAAAAGGACATAAACAAAATGATTCTTGGGCAAGAAAATAATAACAAATGCCTGAAGGACATGAGGACAACAATTTTAGATATGAAAATTGAGTTCAATAAATGATTAGAAACACCAAAATAAAATTTAAAACATCCAGAATTGAAAATGTAGTAAGGTGAATAATAAAAACTCATAGAGAACCTGTGGGAGGCAGATTATCACACTTGAAACAAGGTAGAGTAGCTGGATGCCTCATTCAAAGAAAATGATGGTTTAAAATAGAGTTAGATTAAGGCACAATATTATTTACTGCTTGAAGTGGGAGGTAAAATAGAGAAACTCCTTTATAAATCTGTCTAGATTTTTCTCAAAAGAAAAAGGGAAAGGAAATTAAAAACTAAATGTAGAGCTACAATACTAACTGCACTGTTTAGCCATTTGTTCATAGATGGTTTTCCTGATTTGTCTCTTTAATAATTCTCTGTGTACAAACATGAACATCTGCATATGCTGGGGAAAGGAGACTCCAGAATCACTCAAGTCTCTTTAGAGATTCTAGCTAGGAAATCAAATCTTTTCATGACTATAACCAGGACCAATATTCTCAGGTGATTTCTGAGTTTCAAAATCTGCTGTGATGATTGTGACAAGTTAAACTCGATTCCAGCTCAGCCTGGAGGTGAGAGCTCAGAAACACTAGTACAGACCTCAGGCTCTGTCCTTAAAGCAAAGGGTTCTGAGTCCATGGACACCTTTCAGATGGCAGGGCTACTTGTGTTCCATTTTGGTGAGTTTTATTCTTTTCCATATTAGGCTTAGAAAAAACAATATTGTCACCAGCTAATAAATTCTGCATAAGCGAATAGATTAAACATAACAGTGTTTAATAATGCACCTGGAATGAGTTGGGGAAAGAAATAAAGCCACTTCCTCAGAGGGGTTTAACTAAGTGTGAGTCCAGCCTTTAATTCTCTACTTCCAGTTCCCTGTGCCTTCCATCCTTTGTCTGGCTGTTGCTTGCCTTTGACTCTGTGACTACCTGAAACTGTCTTGTTTATCTCTCCCAGTGTGTCTGCCTTCGGCCTCAGTGTATGTGTCTATCAGTGTACTCTGTATGTATCTGTCTGTTACCTATTTGTATTTTCCGGACTGGCCTTACAAAAAAGCTTGGTAGTGTTTATGGAATATCAATGAAACCACTACACAATGAATGGGATAGTGTACAGAAATCTATAACAGAGTTTTAAAAAGGAATAGATAACTGGCTCCAAGTGATCAAGACCAAAAAAGTGTATACACGTCACTGTGTATCGATCAATACCCATAATGGTATGTTTATTTTGGAAGGTTGCTTTAAGCCTCTGTATTTCATTGCTGGGAGCCGACTCCTAGCCGAAAGCAGCTATCATCTTTGCAGCTATCTCGAGCCGTATACCCTGAGAAGAGACTTGTTTTCAACAGCCCGCAACAGCTGAGCACACTCTGATAAACATCTTGTTTTTCTCACATATCTTGTTTTGCTGTTTAGTGCCGCCAGCTGCAAGGCGCACGTGGTCTCCTCACTGCTAGCTAGGTGCACGTGATATCCACGCTGCAAGACACATGACGTAGTGCCTTCAGCTGTGCTTGTCCTCGAGGGCAAGGCACGTGGTAAAGGGTATAAATACCCAGGATTTCCTTCCAATAAATGAGACTTGAGAGACTTGATCAGACTCCCTGTCTTGTCTCCATTCATCGTGTCTCCGTCCCACTCTCTCTCTTGCTAGGCCCTGACCTGCAGACTGGAGCAGCAGAACGGGCTGTTACAAAGTGGCCCCCCCAAACGTGAGGAAGCTTAGGCGGCTACAAAGTGGTGCCTCAATGTTGGAGCTCCTTTAAGTGGGATACAGTGAAGGACACAGCGGGAATTGGAAGCGTGCATCCTCACTCCTGCGCTGGAGACCTTGCTGACTGACCCGAACAGGTTGCTACAAAGTGGCGCTCAATGCGAGGCAGCAAGAATGAGAGGCCCAGTGAGGGACATGACCGGAAGAAGGGTTGACTGAAACTTCAGAAGTGAAACAGAGGTGATTTCGGCAGGAAACTGCTGTGTGGAGACCAGTAGGTCATAGTAATGATAATGGGGCAGGAAAAAAGTCAGCCTGTACTCAACTCTCTGTTTTTGTTTTGTTGTTTGCTGCTTACATGTGTTAATTGTTTGCTTTTGTTTCCCTGTTTAAATGCTGTCTTTCATGTTCAAAAGAAAAGGAAAAGCATAGAATCCAAAATACGACCAAAGGTTGAAGTAATTGATTTGTCAGAGCTAGATTGTGCTGACCTAGAGGAAGAGGCAGCCAAATATTTCGACCCTGAATAACCCTCTTCCCAAAGGCCCCCTCCCTCTGCTCCTCCACCTCCAGATGCTCCTGCTATGGAGATGGCAGTTGTAGACCACAGAAAGGAGTTGCAGGACAAAATTTGTTTTCTTAAACAGCAAATAGAATTAGAGAAAGAGTATCGGGACTTAATTAATCAGTTACAAAAATTAAGGACAGGGAAGATGTCTCGAGAGGGCAAGGCTAATTGCAAAAATCACCCAGGTCCTTGAGTTCTTCAACCTGGAGTCCAAAGGCAGCCCCTGTCCTCTGGTTTTAGTTCAGCCACAGATCAGCCAGAGGAGGGAGAGGCTGAGGTTTTCCCTATATCAGAGACTAGAGATGCTCAAGGGATTGCATGGAGACATCACACAGGGTTTAATTTTCAAATTATTAAAGAATTAAAAAATTCAGTGACACAATACAGTGCCACTGCTCCCTTTACTCTTGCAAACTTAGAATCTGTTGCAGAGGAGTGGCTGACTCCTGGTGATTGGAATACTCTAGTGAGAGCAGTTCTTAGTGGTGGTGACTATCTTATTTGGAAATCAGAGTATCATGATGAAAGACCCCCAGCTTAGCTAAAACAGCAGTAACAACATTTTGCAAGGCTGGAAAAGTACTGGACCCTGAGACGGATAAAGACAAGATATCTGTGGTTAACACTCGACCCCAAGCCAGGAACACAAAGTACCAGATAAGCTCCAGGCGTTCCAGGAAGGCGGTTAGAGACTCCCCCAAGTCCCCCGTTCCTGGAACCTGCCTTTTGCCCTACGTTCAACCGTAGCCTCATTTAAAATATCCAATCAGAACCCTGTAACTATGCTTCTCGCTTCTGTAATCAGCTTCCCGCTTCCAAACCCTATAAAACTTCATGCCCCTAGACACTCAGGGAGCAGACCTCTTCGGAGATTCTGACTCCCGGGTACCCGTGTGTACTGAATAAACCTCTTTGCTGTTTGCATCCGAACCTTGGTCTCGGTCCTCCTTGGGTGCGGGTCTCCCTGGAGAAGGACACTCATTGAGTGAGGGTCTTTCATTTGGAGGTCCCACCGAGATCGGAGACCCCTGCCCGGGGACCACCGACCCAATTCGGGAGGTAAGTTGGCCAACACGTTCTCGTCTTTCTGTCCCGTCTGTGTCAAGTGTCTCTGATCTGGGCGATTCAGCTGAGTCGATCAGTAACGGGCGGACTTAGGGAGAGCTGACGAGCTCAGATCCCTTCTCCGCACCCCCCGGGAGACGTTCCGGGGGAGCTTGTAAGGACCCACTCTTGAGCGGGTCCGCCAGTCTAAACCACGGCCTGAATTGGATTTTTTGGGGCTGCGCCCCTGTCAGAGGGATACGTGGAACTGGGAATAGAGGAAACCGGACCCTCATCAAGACTCCCTTCTGAGGTTTTGTTTTCAGTTTGGCGCCAGAGCCGTGTGGCACGTTGTCTCCTTGTCTGTGTCAGTCTCTTGTTCATTGTCTGTTTGTTGACCATCTTAGCGTTTGAAACAAAGATCATGGGTCAGTCTGTAACCACCCCCTAAAGATAAGACTTGTTCGCTCTTAGTTCTAGTCTTCCCTTCTTCCCCATGTTGGAAATTCCTCTTGTTATGTGGGGCTCTGATTCTTTCCCTCCCCTGTGTCCCACATGGCCTTACACATGGCTCTGTACACCAGCCCAAGAAGCTTACCTGGGAACTCCAGGATAGCTATGGGCAGAGCCTCTACTCCAACACAATGATAGCGCCACTGAGGACCTGGTACCCTGATATTCTAGTGTCCGGAGAAAAATTCTTCAGATGTGGGTTATGGGCAAAAACCTTATGGGCCAGGTTCTACGCCTGCCCCGCTGTCAGGAAGAGAGGATGTGGAGGACCAGAAGCATTTTATTGTGCCTCATGGGGTTGCGAGACTACCGGACACACATGGTGGACACTCCCCTCACCTGACCCTCATATTAAGATCACCCTGCTAAAGTATGACGGGGCTGCAGATTGGACGGGGGATTTCTATTACAACTGCAATGGCAGGAATCCCCGTTACCCCACTCTTAACATTTCCAGGACTGGACCTCAGTTCTGCCACCCACACAGTATTAACCTCAGAAATGGGACCTCAGGCCTTACCCACTGGAGTGTTTGGACCACTCTATCCAAATGTGTTTAGCCTGATAGTGGGAAGAAGCAGTGCTACTATGCAGGGACTACAATTTTTTCCTGGAGTTATAGACAGTGATTATCAAAGTGAGATTAAGGTAATGGCCAAGGCAATACAGAATATAGTCACCATTCCTACAGGAAGGAGGATAGCTCAACTATTGTTACTTCCATTGATCCCTACTAATCATAAATATAAGAGTCCTAAGAGAGAGGATCAAGGCTTTGATTCCTCTGATGCATATTTTGGTTCCTCTGATTCCCAAATGGCAGATGCCACATGTTGGCTGCCAGAGAGAATGATTAAACAAATAGACAACAATAATAAATCCAGGGAGGAGAAACCCCCTGGGAAGCATATTTTTTCTTTGCAGGAAACATGAAGATGCTTCACTGGAGCGGATCAACCAGCATACCTGACTTGGAAAGTTCTCAGTGAAGAAGAAGACATCACCACCCGCACCTCCAGGGTGGCTCTATTAGACTCTTGGTTCCCTGATTTATGATTTAGTGGGGTACATTGTTTAGGCCCAAGAAAAAACCCATTACCACAGTTACTATAGTTGTCTTTTGGGTTTGAGATTGATAGGGGCAGGGACAGGGATTTCCTTACTTGTTTTTTTAAGATCAAAGTTATGATCAGTTCTATACTTATATAGATTTAGTTTTAGAAAATAGTGTTTCAGAATAGAAGAGGCTTATGCTTTTTACTCCTCCAACAGAGGGAGTTGTGTGCTATCCTTAAAAAAGAGTGTTGCTCTAAGGCAGAATGGTTTACATCAACCATTCAGGCATTAAGTCTCTTGTCTCTCGGGTTCATGCTGTTCAACAGACTGATGGCTTTTGTACGGCAACAAACAAATGCTATTCAAATGAAACCCATACAGGTCCGTTATTACAGGCTGGAAGTAGGGGACTCTAAAACCTGTCATCAAGACTGACGAGTATTAACCCCTAACTTACGCGCTAAGTCGGATAGTCAATGATGGGGAAGAGAACATCTCAAGACCCTTGCCCCTAACTGGGAGGCTTCACCATCCTAAGACAGGAGCTCAACCAATGGCTGTTGAGTATCCAGAGATGGGAAAGGGAGGCTGTGGTCCTTTGTTCCAACCTAAGACAGGCACAGTTTTTGTAAGTTTTCCCAGCCTTCTCTTTTGAAAACAAATTTAAAAAGGGGGACCTGTTGAGAGCTGACTCCTAGCTTAAAGCGGCTATCATCTTTACAGCCATCTCAGGCCATATACCCTGACAAGAGACTTGTTTTCAAGAGCCCACACAACAGCTGAGCACACTCTGATAAACATCTTGTTTTTCTCACATATCTTGTTTTGCTGTTTAGTGCCGCCAGCTGCAAGGCGCATGTGGTCTCCACGCTGCTAGGTGCACATGGTCTTCTCACTGCTACCTAGGTGCACATGATATCCACGCTGCTAGGTGCGTGTGCTCTCCTCACTGCTAGCTAGGTGAATGTGATATCCACACTGCAAGGCACATGACATAGTGCCTTCAGCTGTGCTTGTCCATGAGGGCAAGGCACGTGGTAAAGGGTATAAATACCCAGGATTTCCTTCCAATAAATGAGACTTGAGAGACTTGATCAGACTCCCTGTCTTGTCTCCATTCATCACATCTCCACTCCCACTCTCTCTCTTGCTAGACCGTGACCCACAGACCGGAGCAGCAGAATGGGCCATTACAAAGTGGCCCCCCCGAACATGAGGCAGCTCAGGCAGCTACAAAGTGGTGCCTCAACGTTGGAGCTCCAGTAAGTGGGATACTGTGAAGGACACAGCAGGAATTGGAAGCATGCACCCTCACTCCTGTGCTGGAGACTCTGCTGACTGACCCGAACAGGTTGCTACATTTCATGCTTTCAGCAAATGATACTCATGCAGATTCTGGGCAGGGCATGACAAAGTACATATTTACTACTATACTTATGCCTCAGGTTAGGTTTTAAATTTGATAACAAGAGAAACTTAAGGAAAATAAAATTTGTTTTTACATTGTTCTTTGAAAAGTATGTCATCGGGCCGAGGTGGCGCACACCTTTAATCCCATCACTTGGGAGACAGAGGCAGGTGGATTTCTGAGTTCGAGTCCAGCCTGGTCTACAGAGTGAGTTACAAGACAGCCAGGGCTACACAGAGAAACCCTGTCTTGAAAAAATCAAAAAAAAAAAAAAAAAGAAAAGAAAACAACAACAACAACAAAAAGAAAATTATGTCAAACGATCAAGTTGAGTTCAGAGGAGGATCAGAGTTTAAATCTTAAATTTTTTCAAGTGGCATTAAATCTTGTTATAAAGTCCAGAAAAATTCCCCATCTATTAGAAGGTAATACCTTTTGTATAATACATTGACACACTTATGGTTCTGCCAATGAATTAGAAAACACCATAGAGCAAGACTCCACAGAGTTCTGCTGGCTGTATTCTTTGTAAGATGATTGTAGAAAAATAAAAATTGAAAAGTAATATCTTATAAGTGTATGAAGGTGATTCGAATGATTTCTCTGAATACTGAAAGAGATGGAGTCCCAGTTGGTCTTGTCTTTTCCACTGGGTTACATCAAGTGAGTTGTTGGCCAAACTGTTTTCATAAAAATATCCAAACAATTTAAGCCATTGACAACAAAAGGAGGTTTTATCACACACTGACAGCAAGTCATCATTACTAAAGACAAGACTGATACAACTCATTGTATATGAAGAGGTCAAGCTGATGTCTTCAAGATTCTTTTCTCTTGTGTTTCAGGTCCTTGTTATGGGAAGGTGCACAAAGTGAAATATATACATGGAACAAACCACAAAGCCTTTGATCCATAATCTGTCTTACCTGCAAAATATGCTAGATTGATGATGTCATGAATTTATTGACAATAACTAATCCAGATCTGACTTGACTAAAATACCAAAAGCAAACTGGTTAAATGTTATATGTCTGTATGCACATGTGTGTATGGACATGAGTATAGAGTGTAGTGGGAGCTTTGTGTGGACACACCAGTGTTATAAATGATGTAAAGGAGATTTCTATATAGTTTACATCATTGGCCTTTCATTGGAGCAGTCTCCTAGCTATCATTTAAATTTAAGACTATTCAAGCCTATGACTTGCCACGTGGCTAGCTCTTTACCTCTCTGCCCTTCTTTCCATGTATCTGTTCTCTCCTCTGTCCCCCACTAAATCTCCTGCATCTGTATTCTCCTCCCAGCATCACTTTTTCTATCCAGAAATTCCACTTTCCTAATCTTGTCCCAGGAATTGGATGTCAGGTTTTGAGACATCACCAGAACTTCTGTAGATTGCCTCTAGCCATAGAGAGCTGCTCCTGCCCTTCCAATTATCTCTGCAGCTGTGGAAGGACAAGTATTTACAAATGTAAGGCTGGTGATGGGCCATAGAAATGATGATCTCAAATCCTGCTGGCAACTAGTTCTCTCCCAATATAGCAATCAACATTTGAAAGTAAACAGACACAACTTCATATATGTTTACGAAAATCACCTCAATCCATGTGCAATGTTTATGCAGGACAGAGGAGGTCATTGGAGCCCACAGTTTGGAATGTCACTGTAATGTAGACTAGTCTGATCTCAAATAAAGAAGAATACACCTGTCCCAGTGTTCTGAATGCTGAGATTATGCCAGCAGCACTTGCATATTTTGTCTATAGAGTCATGCAATGTAATCACACTTTGTATATCTAAACAACATAATTCATAATCTAAAATACTTCTTTTGATTGTCTTTCCATTTACTCTAACTCAACACTAATATCCTAAGAACTAGAAAACAAAGCCAAAAAGACCTTCTGGTCAAAAATAAGCTCTAGTGTAACCAGGAATCTAAAACCACAGGGTTTTCTCTTCAGTGGAAGAGAAGTACACTCTTTTCTGTCCAGTAGTGAGGGAATGGATGTAGTAAGTAGCTTGGTGACCTGTCGTAGATGTGTTGCCAGACCACATCTGAAAGTTCAAGATTATTAAGCATGTCTCAGCCTCTTCTTCTCTAGGTCATTGTTTCTCAGTTAATACAGCCAAGTCTTAGGGGAGATTTGACAAGCACTTTATAGCTTGGTATCCTCTACAGTATATGTTGGATCCTCCTCTAGTCCCTTCAGTTTTGGAACCCAACTTTATGAGTCACATGTGTTAGCATTCTGACTAAACTCCACCCCCACAGATATGTAGCAACAGCCAGATATGCTTCTCCCTACAGTTACCTGGAAACAGCCAGGTAGGCCTAGCCCACTATAAAAAGGGCTGCTTGCTTCCTCTTCCTCTCTCTCTTACTGTTGCTCTCTCTTGCTCTTGTGCTTTCTTTCTTACTTTCTCTTGCCCTCTTGCTCCTCCTGTGTTCCCACATCCCTTCCTCCTTCCCTTCCTCATCTCTCCAAGTGCTCATGGCTGGCCTTCTCTCCTCTCCTCTCCTCTCCTCTCCTCTCCTCTCCTCTCCTCTCCTCCTCTCCTCTTCTCCTCCTCTTCTCCTCTCCTCCTCCTCTCCTCCTCTTCTCCTCCTCCTCTCCTCCTCTCCTCCTCTCCTCCTCTCCTCCTCTCCTCC
>NW_021618356.1:0-56424 GCF_004785775.1 Grammomys surdaster | reverse complement strand
CTCCTCTCCTCCTCTCCTCCTCTCCTCCTCTCCTCCTCTCCTCCTCTTCTCCTCTTCTCCTCTCTTCTCCCTTCTCTCTCTCTCTTCTCTCTCTCTCTTTCTCTCTCTCTCTCTCTGCCTCTACTACCCTCTTCACTATCCTCCTCATGCCCTGAATAAACTCTATTCTATACTATACTGGTGTGTGGCCAGTCTCTCACGGGGAAGAGATGCCTCGGCATGAGCCCACTGAGACATCCCCTTCCCTCATACATCACCACACACCCACAGAACATACTCTCATTATCTTTATCTTTTTATAAACACATCATTGGGGCCAAGACGTGGACATAGAAATCTGCACGTTTGCATCCCACCTCAGCTACTACAAGAGATCCAAGCTCGCTAGCCTAGCCTAGAACTGGTAAGCCCCCGTCCCTCACTGGTCAGAGTAACTGTCCACATGGTCCCAGGGAAGATTTCTTGAGCTCAGAGGTAACCCTGTGTTGCCCTGCCCCCATTCTAGGACTCCTTCCCTTGGATGACACTTTTTTCTTTTCCTTTGAGACAATTTCTTTCTCAAGGCTGAGAAACCCAGGCTGGTCCCGAACAAACTGATCTTTCAGCACCAGCTCCAAGCTTTAGTCCCCATCCCTCAATCTGTCTTGCCCATGATTCAGTCTTTCACCTCCTACTATCGACCACACTCATAGGGTAGTGTAGCCTTCTCTCTTTTCCTACTCCATCATTTTCGGCTGGCTGCTGCCACTTAGTTTATCTGGTTTGCCAAAAAAGCGGAACTGGGACCCTGCTTGCTCCTCACCCCACTCAGCTCCATAGCTCTGCTCTGGGCCTGGCCGTGTTCCTTGCATCCTGCCAAGGACCCTGAGACTTGCTTTCCCAAGCCTGCGACCACCCTCACAAAGGGCATGGCTACTGGTGCACATGAGAGAGCCTCACTCTCTCTCTCTCTCTTCTGCCCAGGATCTATAAAGTGAGTGGTAGTAATGTGTACACCATTGCTGGGATACCAAACACACTACTCATGCTGCTTGCTTCCCCCACCAACACTCCTGCCCACCATAGACTACAGCCGCCAAAAGCACTGAGCCATGACTTCTGGTGGCTAATAGGAAGTCCCGCCCCACAGAGTCATTGGCAGACCCTTGGGTGACTTCCCTTCTCAAAAACAGCTCATATATTTCTCAAGCCCTTGCAGTTACTGTAAGTTCCTGGTACCAGGTTGAACTGCTTTCTGGCAATTTCCAGGAGATCTCCACGGCTGTTGACCCTAGGAATTCACACGATGACCTGAATCTCTACCTTGGCTGTACACTGACTCATTACTGAATTCTTCTTCGGATGCCTGTATGAATAGTTCAGTAACATACCCATCACCCAATGGATACTTAATTGTCTTTGAATGTTTGGATTCAGTACCCCTTAATCATCTTAAGAGATCATCACACATACAGCCAGCAGTCTGATAAATGGAAAAAGGTTTCCCAAGTGCTTAACTTTTCATACTCCTACACCCCTGGCCTGTTCCCACCGCCTGCATGTTCAGTTCTGTCACCACAATCTTATGCCACTGCTGCCAGCTTTTTTATTCTGGTCCTAGACAAATGTTTCTTCACTAATACAAAACTGTGCTTTTCTCTACCTATACAATCTGCCAAAGTTACTTAAGATTTTCTTTCCTAGCCTGTCTTGATAGATTTTTATTACTGCTATTAAATTCTATTCAGTTACCACCAATCCATAGAGCCTTCAATCTTGTGAGAAGTCTGCTAATAATATATTTAAGTTTATGACCAACAGAATTACCAAAGCCTCTAACAGTTGACCCAAGATGGTTTCAGAAGATGTGCACACACCTAGGAGATACTGCCTGGGTTGTATGTGATGATATGATCAATGGCAAATGCAGTAGACAAAACTGGATGTGCTAAGTCAAATTACTTGTCTAAACCAAGGTAAGTCATTTCTCATGTCATGCATATCCATTCCACAGAGAAAAAGCCCTGCTTCTTCTGCACTTGAAAGCCACACTGACTTTGCCCAAGAGACTGTGGAGACCATGGGAACTGTTGGCTAGTGGACTCTGTCATTTTTTAAAAATATATAACTGGCAGATTGTTGTTTACTCTTTCTCAGATTTCTGACTATATTGACACCTAAGCTTTGACAGATGTAATCTGTTACCTCATTACCTAAACTCAGTTCCCATCTAATAAATGCTTCATACTTCCTCTTCTTGCTATGCCACTGTCCTAATATTATCTGAGTTCCTATGAATTTGCCTAACTCCAATAAAACATTCCACTATATGATACAAAAAAGGCTCATTTTAAAGACTGCTCATGTTGTTAACTTCATGCTGTTATTTCTTTTGTAAACTTATAAGCTACATGAAATTCACTCAGATCTGCCTCTCGTGGACTCAATAGACTCCATCCAGATGAGTATATCTGCCTAAAGTTCCCACTTACTACCTATGCCAAAAGGTGGAATTCCTCTAGGTTTCAAATGTACATCTTAGAAAAAAAATTTCTTTCTCCTAAACATATTTAGTCTTACTCTCTACATCTTGTCAAGTCCAGGTGCATCCAGAACAGCTCCAAAGAAGCAACCTCCAGATGCTCCATCTCCTGTCACACACACAGATGCTTATAAAGGACCTTTTCCCTCTGGCCTATTCTCAGATGGCTCCATAGACCCTGAGCAGCAGCAAACAGCCAACTCTCCTAAGACTGGACAGACATTCCCCATATTCATTCTTCTAGGTTCCCTAGAGACACATTGTCTCCAAAGCCAGCAAGAAGTAGCTAGATATCATGACAACCCTATTCCTGCTTCGCCATCACCTCTTTCTAATTTTTCTTTTTTAATTAAACCAAAAAGGGGGGGGGGAATGTTAGCATTCTGTCTAAACTCCACCCCCACAGATATGTAGCAATAGCCAGGTATGCTCCTCCTCACAGTTACCTGGCAACAGCCAGGTAGACCTGCCCACTATAAAAGGGGCTGCCTGCCCCCTCCTCTCTTAACCTCTTGCTCCCTTGCTTTCTTGTTCTCTCGCACTCTTTCTCTCTTGATCCCTCTGTCCCCTCACCTCTTCTCCCTTCCCTTCCCTTTCTCTCCACATGCTCATGGCCAGCCTCTACTTCTCTCTCTCTCTCTCTCGCTCTCGCTCTCTCTGCCTCTACTACAATCTTAACTCTCCTTCCCATGCCCTGAATAAACTCTGTCTATACTATACCATCCTGTGGCTGGTCTCTCTGGGGAAGGGATCCCTTGGCATGGGCCTGCTGAGACATCTCCTTCCCCTATACCTCACCACACACCCATAGAACACTTTCTCTTTATCTTTTTATAAGCAAATCAACATGTACTTTGCAAAAGCCTTTTAAGGTAGTCACACTGTATATCTTTATTGTGCTAAAGAAATAAAATATTTGTTACCAAGAAATTTTTTTGCAAAATTATACTGCACTTAAATATTCCCAAAGTAAACTACCCTGTGGTCAGAATCTAGAAGTTTCTCCCAACATTAGCTACTGAATCTGCAGGGTAAAAGTATATAGTTTACTTCCCAGTTTTAATAACTCAGTAATCCCTAAACTAATTCAAGCTCAGGACTTAAAACTCCACCAATCTCCACCTTGAGATATTTCTAATCCTGAAAATCCTACTCCACAAAGAAACCCTATACAAAACCTGTCTCCCACGCAGTTCTCTTCTGCTTTTCACCTGAGCTTAGCCACCTCCCTCTAGTGTACTTTCCAGTCAATCTCTTGTTTGTGGTTTGTTGTTCCATGGGGCTTTGTGATCTGTCCTGGCTTCTGCCTGCCAGGAGACCTTTTATTTCAGTGCTGTTAACACTTCAGCTGGGATACCTTTTCTCTGGTTACTGCAGTATTTCAATGGAGATAACCCAAAGCACACTCACCACCAGTGCTTAAATACTGACATAGTGATATTGAAATAGATTTCGTTTTTTGTCTCGTGGATTGTTATCAGCCAGACCTAGTCTTTGCAGAGGCCCTCACACTTATGTCACCTAACCAGTGCACCTCAAGCATACCCTTTCATTCTGAGCAATAAACTCAGAATTAATCACAATCATTCTTTCCCATTGAAATATTAGGATTTTTTAAAATACGCTATTTCATTTACTTACATTTCAAATGTTATTCCCTTTCCAGTCTCCCCTCCACAAACTTTCTCTCCCATCCCCCCTTCCCATGCTTCTATAAAGGTGCTCCCTGACCCATTCACCCACTCCCACCTTTCTTCATGTGTAATGATGCACAAAGAATATACTTTGTCGAAACCCAGGAAAATCTTTCAAGATTTGCAGATCTTGCAGAAAGCCTTCCAGAAATTTGAGTGCAGAATGTGTGGTACCCATATACTAATGCTTGCAAATTAAATATTAATGATGACGTTTATAGTGTGCATCAATGTCAGTAAAAGAAGAGACTTTGAAATACAGAACAATTTTTGGCCAAAACTATAGGAAAACAAAAAAATCCCAGTCTATGCAACTACAAATGAGGTTTGCCACACTGTAAAAATGGATGAGTTTGAACGGCCTGTGAATAGCAAGGATCTAAGGAAACAGAAGCAGAGAGACATGAGCACTATGTTGCTGAGAGCATGGCTATTGGCTGTTCAAATGGGAGGTGCTTGGTGATTCACAATAACACCAAGAATCAGAGCTCGAAGGTAGTGACACATAGAGGCAAACAGGCAAAAGACATTCTCAAGTTGTCTCCGTAGTCAAAAGATGTCACAGGTTTATAGAGGCAATAGTTACACTCAGTGCTGGCATACCAGTCCTCTGGACACTTCACACAATAATGGGCATGTAATAGAGAAAAGAAAGTATCATCATTGCAACTTCCACATTTCTTATCAACAGGACACTTCACAAACATAGGTGGGAGAAGCTGTGCAACATGCAGACTTTACATCTGAGTGTGCAACTGAAGGACATTGCTGGACAACGACAATTCTAATTCAAAATGTCCATCACCTTCACTGATTAAAATCAAAGAAATATATATTTTTAAATTTTATTTACCTATGTGTGGATGTTGCTGTCTTATGGATGTTGCTAGAAAAATACATTTCTTAGTACTTTCTGGTACTAATTGAATGAAGTAAGCCTCCCAGTCAATAGCCATTCTACAGCCTTTGGAAAACCAGTAACTTATTGCTCTCACAGGAGAACAGTTGAAGAGCCATGCCCTGTTTCAAACATTTTGCCAGGACTGCCTGGCCAACATACCAAGCTGGCTCATGAGACGCTGTTGCAAAAAGTGGATAATTTTGTGTCATGACATCTGGACAAACAGAAATGCAATTTTACAATGAACAAGATCTAGTTGTAAATTTTTGACACAGAGCATGATTCATAAAGACAGGTTGGAAGCAGGAATGGACAGGATCAATTCTCAGATGGGGAACCCAGACTAAACCACATCTTCAGGCAACCCATTGAGAGCAACACATATGATCCTGGAAGCCCAGGAAAAAGAATCTATGCCAACTTCCTCTGCAGGTCATACTACAACAGCAATGGTGTACCTTAGGTTTTTTTTTCAGGTATATGATTTTCCTTGGTATTGCACTTTAGATTTTGCTTTCTTTTTTTGAATGTGGGGGGGAAGCTGAGACAGTGTTTCTCTGTATAGCCTTGGCTATCCTGGAACACACTCTGTAGACCAGGCTGGCCTCGAACTCAGAAATCTTCCTGTCTCTGCCTCCCAAGTGCTAGGATTAAAGGCATGTGCCACCAATGCCTGGCTAAATTTTGGTTTCTTTAGGCATCATTGTTCCAATATCTTATTCACTTCTATTCCAAATTGTGACCCGCATGTAATCGTCTCTCCAGCAAGAACGCACGCGGACACCAGGATCCTTCCGCAGCAAACGTTTATTGTTAATGAAAGGAGGAAGACCCCGGGCCTCAAAAAGGCACTGTTTATATACCCTTGGAGTGGCATGTTCATTTCTGATTGGCTACTTACTCGTTACCCACCAAAACGCCCCGGGATGGGCTGTGACTTGGCGGGCGCTCACTTCCCGCACATGCGCAACAGCTTGTTTATCGGAATGGGCAGCGGATGTCAGCGCCATCTTGTAATGGCGATTGGTCTCACCGCCGGCACTAGGCACTACAGCGGTAGTGGCTTCCTAAACCTCCCCCTTTTTGTTTTATTGCAGAGGGTGGTAGTTGAGATCCCTGAGAAGGTTTCGTAACTCCCATATTTGGGGGTCTCATGGCGGGTGTGAGCCTCTTTGGAGGGCGGTGCTCAAACTCTTACCCGTCACTGGGTCAGCCTCCCCACCCGGGGCTGCCCTGTCTTAGGTGGCCAAGGCTTATCGGTCTGCTCCGTCATTGACTTACCAGACCTACTCTCCGTGGAACGAACACCTTAGTAGGCAGGGACTGTGTACAGATATGTTTGAGGCTTCATAGGGTGTCTTCACCAAAAGCCCTTGGGGTACAGCAGCCGAGAACCCAAGTGTCATTATTTACGCAACATGGATAACCAAATCTCGGGAGATGAGCCTTGTTCTACTGCTGCAAATGCTTGAGTGATTGCCACCTTGTCACGTCTGTGTTGAGCTTTGAGTTTGCAGACCAACCATAACATGAACACTGATCCACAACATAGGGCTGCACCAAACAGGCCTACCCCCACCCACTTTTTAAAGGAGGAAAAGGCCGAAGAAATCCAGGAGGAGAGTCCTTCAGTCAGTGATAGATCCACTCGTGTCGAGTTGATAGCTACCACTGCTGTCCTCAGCGCCTCGAACGTCTCCTCAAATCCTTCCGACCAATTTCCTGCAAGGTAGAGAGACAAACGTCTGGACAAGTTAGCTGCTCGGGTAAAATTTTCATATTGTACACTGGTGATGTAAAGTGCACCCAGATTTCTCTCACATCCCAATTGGGCTAATTGAAAGAGGATATCCAATCTCTCTCCCACTAAATCAAGGCGTTGATTAAGGATCATTAGCCCGACTTTTAGTTGGTCGCTGGCGGAGGTTTGAAGGTTAACAGCCTCCGCCACCGAGGCTGACAATTGGTTGAGGGCAGTGCCTGTCTGAACAGAAGTTGACATAGCAATCCCAGTGGCAGCGGCGGCAATGGCACTAACTGATATCACCGTCACTATGGCTGCAGTTATACCAAAATCTCTTTTTGCCTAAATAATGACAAAGTGGAAGGAGTCTCCACGGGGACAGGAACCCATCGCGGGACTCTGGCAACCATAGCGCGAGTGAATCTTTCAGAACTCCAACACTGGGACATCCAGCAGGTTTCACTGGTACAATTCTTAAAGGTGGAATTTGATAAAATAAACAAAAATACTAGGAACCCAAAGCTGGAGGATCCAAATAAGGATATGCATATGAGTCTTTTGGGGGGTCATCTTCAGATGCCACGAGTCGTCACATCAGTCACTCTGGTAGCCAAAATGGATTGTCTTCTTCCTGCGGAAAAACACAAACCGCTCCCCTGGATCTTATTAAAATAGGATCCGGGCCTTTCCATTGTCCGGTCAAGACCTCCTTCCATTTGACCATCTCTTTTGGCCTATCAGGCTCTAAGCAATGACGGTCAACTGCCGTGTGGCCTTGACTGTCCAGATTTTAAAAATTAAGGGTAAAAAGTGCTATAGAAACTGTTACTCGTGGCACTGAGGGTAGAGCCTCCTCGACTCCCCCTTTTTGTTTTATTAGATAAGACTTAAGAGTGTGATGAGCCCGTTCTATAATGTCTTGTCCTTGAGGGTTATAAGGGAGATCCGTCAGATGGGTCACCTCCATTTGGCGACAAAATTGTCCAAACTTTTGAGAAGTGTAAGCTGGTTAAATTAAACTGTGTTTGTATAAATAACTGTAAAATTTGAGAATTAGCAATGTCTAAAAAGGCAACAATTTTAAGTAGTTACAGACAATGAGCCATATACTGGCTATGAGTGTACCAATTGAAAGCTTGATTTTTCATCATTTCAAACAGTGGTTACAGCACATAATTTAATTATTTGTGCTGAAGCAGGGGAAAATTCAAGAAAATGAAAATATACACTGAGAGATTTAAATGTTTAACTTTTGTATTAAAGCAACAACAAACTTTTAATGCCATTAATAATTCTGAGACAAAACTTTTTTAATGATATCGCTTCATCGGCTCTCAAAAATCACTAGTAAATTCACTGAATTTAAACCTCACCACCTTTACCAGGATGTAAAGGAACAATAAAAACAATCTTTTAAATCTATAATAATTCTATATGTATTTACTAGAATGGCAACTGAAGTAGGCAAGACAGGCTGTAATGCCCCATTAGTTTCATAAATCTTAAATTTGAACTTTGCTTTTGGATTAATTGAATAACCAACTCCTTTTAGCTGAGTGAGAGTATCAGATAAAAGCCAAGCTGAAGGCAATCTTGTCCTCTAATAATTGTTACATCAGCCCCAGTATCTATTAATCTTTCAAAACCTTTTTACTTCAATTATTAACTTAAGATTAGGACTCTTGTTATTAATAGGACCTAATACACAGAGGAACCAAAGCCATCTTGTCTATCACTTTCAAAAAATTTGGAAGGAAGGACCCAAAACAAGTTGAGGAATTCTTTTTTTCAGCAGGTAGTTACAATGTCATGGAGGGAAGCAAGCTAATTTTAATTCCTCCAACATAATAACAACTCCTGGCCCATAAGCTAAATTTTGGGCCTGAGGCTGACACCTCCCCCACAAGGAACAAGCAAGGCAATCAACAAATTCTAGAAAACACCTTTCTAGGGGCTGGTCATGAAGACCAAAACAAGACAAAAGGAATGTCTCACCCAAGCTTTTGTAGGAGCCCAGACTGCATTGTCTTAATTTAAATGTAAATGTTCTTAATCTTGGCCTGTTTTTGGAGTCCAGGTGCAAAGATTATCCTTCAAGCTGGCCAGCACTGTATCACAACTTGTTTTAAATATTTTTATTTAACTCTACCTGCTGTCTCCTTTTCTATAAACATGGGAGAATCGAAAATCCCAAACTCAAGATTAGAACTGCCAACTGCAGCCAATGGAATACTGGCAGTTTAACTAAATTTTTAAATTTCTTTCATAACATTAGAGTATAACTATAATTTTGAGAGACAAAACCAAAAGCAAAAACAATGTAAACCATCTATTTTCTCTAAAATCAACACCAAGTAGATTACCTTTATGTTACAAAGTTTTGCTCCCAATTCTTATATATGAATGTATGAAGCAGTTTTTACTATCTCATTGAAGAGATACTGGTTTCTGGTTTCTGAATGACTATAACACTGAGTTAGTTTTACACCAACTTTCTGTTACCAAAGTTGTAAATTTCTAATCACACCCAATAATTTAAGCCAATAAACTATAACCAAGACATGTAGAACATTTTATACTTTTAAAACCAATCAGAAACAACAATGAAGTGGCTATGCATCTTATATATTTAAATCAAACAAAATTTGTTGCCTTTTCTAGCTGTTATTTCAAGAGAAAGCACCTTGTCACAGAGATTTTTCTAGGACAAAACAACTCTTAGCTTTCTTATAAAACCCAAAAAGCTACTGGTCTCTTTTAACAGCAGCTTATGCCAACCTCAATTCCTGGAAAGGCTTTTTCAGCTCAGCTCAACTCTTAGCTACAGGTGTAGGGTAGCTTATCAGCCTCTGCTGTGTGTATTAAGACTGCCTTTAAAACAAAGTTAAACTAGCCCAAGAGTTGGATATGTAACCATTTTTGTCTTTTGAGCATACAACATAGAACATACATTTAGACAATGAAACAAAAAACAAACAATTGACACACATGGACATTGGCGCACCAAGGACAGACAACAAAGAAGGACCTCTAAGAGCTAAATAAAGAGAAATTCAGGATGTCTCCCGAATTTCTTTCTTTTTCTAGATGAGCTCTGAAATAGCCTTTTCATTCCTTTTTGTTGATACAGCTCAGAGAGAGGACAACTGTTTTTCTAAAACCCTCTCTCTCTCTCATATTCAAGATGTAACTTTTCACCTCATTCATTGGAGATGTAGCAGGCAGCTATTGTAACACCTCAGTACCCTGCTTTCTTAGTTTTCCAATTCCTTCTAACTCTGCTCTTCCCACCTGAAGCAGCTCTTAGACTGCGGGCAATGCCTGTTTAGAATTCTCCTGACCTATAATTCGCTGTCACCTCCTAGGCAAAATTGGCACCGGGTCAATACCTCATTCACCTAGACTGCATCCCCCGAAACACACTTCCTGCAAACACAGCCTTCCCCCTCAGAGGAAGTTAGCTCCTCCAACTCAGAGCCACCAAGCCCCGAAGCCTCCAGTTCCTTTACTGGATAAAGAGATTTTCTTTTGGGGGCTTCCTTTTCCTTCGTGCGCACCTCTCCCAAGGGCGTACTTTCCCTTATCTCTCACTTCCTCGGACTGAGCGTCTTGGGAAGGGTCTGTTTTCTTAGGCATGCCTTCTGAGCTCCCTTTTTTTTCTGAGCTCCTAAGCGCTTCTCTCGCTCTGTTTCTGACATGTCCTGTAATTCGTCTAGCACTCCCTGGCCCGCCACTACAGTCGAGCGGCTTTTCTCATCCTGCAAAACCAGAAGGAAGAGAACAAATGCCACCTGGAGAGGGAGACGAAATAGATCAAGGCCAAACATGCCTCTCAGAGCTTACCTTTGTCCTGCGATTCTGAATCCACTCCTCGAGCGGAGGGTCTCCTCGGCACCAGCGTTGGTGAATTTCCCGGGTCTCGGCACCAGCTGTGACCCACGTGTAATTGTCTTGCCAGCAAGAATGCACTCGAACACCAGGATCCTTCTACAGCAAACATTTATTGTTAATGAAAGGAGGAAGACCCCAGGCTACGAAAAGGCACTGTTTATATACCCTTGGAGCGGCATGTTCATTTCTGATTGGGTGCTTACTCGTTACCCGCCAAAACACCCCGGGATGGGCTGTGACTTGGCGCGCGCTCACTTCCCGCACATGTGCAACAGCTTGCCTATCGGAATGGGCAGCGGATGTCAGCGCCATCTTGTAATGGCTATTGGTCTCGCCGCCGGCACTATGGCGGTAGCGGCTTCCTACACCAAATGTTTCCTAGTCATGAAGAATTTCATTCCTTGACTCAACTGCTTTCATATTTGTTCCAGTTTATAGCAACTTCTCCTGTACCTCACCCATTCCTCATGCTCTATACTTAAGACTTGCTGTCTTACTTAGGGTTTAACTGTTGTGAACAGACAGGTGACCCAGGCAAATTATTAAGGACAACATTTAAATGGAGATGGCTACCAGGTTCAGAGGTTCAGTCCATCATCACCAAGGTGGGAACATGACAGCATCCAGGAAGCCTCTCACACTCCAGGTCAGTAGGACATTCTAGAGGTTTTCCCCAACCTCCACCTCCTACAGATCCATGTTTCCATTCATTCCTCTGGTCCTCTGGGCTTTCTCTTCTCTCTCACCCATAATTGATCCTGCTCCCCTTTTCTCTTTCCCTCCTGTCTTCCACCTAGGTCCCTCCCTCCCTCTGCTTCCATTGATAACTTAGGGAAGAAATAAAAAAAAACTAATTCAATTTGTTAAAATAACTTTTTGATTATAATTAAATAAATTCAATCTTTTCAATTCTGTTTAATCTTAAACCTTGGGACAAAAGGCCAAGGTGCTTAATTAACACATAAAAGTAATCCTGGGTTCCAGATTCTCCCAACATCCCTCTGTCACTACTTTTTACAGGGTATTTCTGTCATTCCCAGAAACCTAGCCCAGGAGTTAGGCAAACCTCCTTCCAGTTGCCCTTCCTCATGTAATGTAACCATTTTGGCTACCTAAACTGAACATTAAAATATCAAGCCTTGAACAGGATACACGTCTTGGCTATATCTTTTCTTGCCCTTCAGTCCCTTTCTTTCATTCCCAGTCCACCTTTCAGGGGAACCCAGTTGTTCAGGAGGCTACAAGTAGTTGAAACATACATTTATTGATAGAGCATTGCCAAGAGCTGTGCTGTACAAGACACTTAAGCAATATAATTATTATTGTTATTATTACTAGTACTATTATTATTATAATACCTCCAATTATTGCATAAGATACTATCCAGGAGGAATCAAAAAAAAAAGAAAAGAAAAAGAAAAGAAAGAAAAAACTTTGAGTTCCAAAGCTTTTCCATGAGCCCTGTATCAAAAACAAAAACAGGTACCCTTGTCCCATTGAGCTAAGATATGCTTTCTCTGAGTACGATCAAATAGTTTAAAACTTTGTTGGCTCAGGTTCCCTCATTAAAATGGAAGAGATGTTCAACAGCCTGGGAAATATTTTGTACTTGATAGAGTGTAAGACAAATGGCATGAATACAGGGATCACAGGCAAGTAGAGACTTGTCTCTAACAAGTGCCACCTCCTCAGCCAAAAGGTGTGAGAGAAAGGAGGCTTCATCCCTGTCATCCTTTCCCTGGCTGGTTGAATGTCAAATATTGGCATCGAACCTGGTGTTGTGGATTCCTGTGGAAAAACACAAGCATATCCTTACCCCTGTGTCACCAAGGGAACAGGTGACTGCCATTATGGTTTTAGGGGGGTCTCTCCACTGTACCAACAAAAAAGGAGTATCTCTGGGTAGGAAAGCCCAATTTTTATAGGCTTAATCCTTAATCATCAAAGCTGAGGAAGTTTAGGGGAAACCATGCCTCTACCAGGGTCTGGTAAATGTCATATTTGGACTTCTGGGTAAGAGGACCTGTGTGGGCAGCAGTCCTTAGAATTGTGGGTGATCTCCCTTTTAAGTATCATGTCTGTCGTATTCAGAGGCAGATGCTTACAACTAGCCATTGAACTGATCATGGGCTTCCCAATGGAGGAGTTAGAGTGAATACCATTGGAGCTGAAAGGGTTTGTTTCCCCATGAGGAGAGCAATAATACCAACCAACCACAGCTTCCAGGATCTAAACCACCAGCCTGGGAGCACTTAGGGAGGGATCCATGGCTTCAGCTATATACATAAGAGTGGAGGGCCCTGCTGGGCATAGGTGGGAGAAGAGATCCTTGGCCTCATGAAGGCTGGATGCCCCAGGGGGTGGGAATTTGAGGGTGGGGAAGTGAGAGGGGGAGTAGGTAGGGGTACATCCGCAGAGAAGCAGGAGGAGGGGTGAGGGGATAGGGGGTTCCTGGGTGGGTGGGGGATGGGGTAGGGGGACAACATATGAAATGTAAATAAAACATCCAATAAGAAAAACAAACAAACAAAAAACAAACAACAACAACAAAACAAAAGAAAAAACCCAGAAGTTGTCTACTTCCATTTTTCTATCACACTGCTGGACCCATGGGCAAGGGGAAATTCTGAGGTTAAACCAATTAATCCATAGGAATCACATAACAGAAGGAGAGAACTAACTCCCTCATTAGTTCTCTGATCTCCACAAGTACACTCACTTTACTTTGGACGCTCATTGAAATGAAATCATCTCCTTATCTGAAGAAATCTTTAACAGAATTTGTTAAACTTTCAAAACTTTATTTTATCCTTAAAGCTCTTCTCCTGCACAGCTTATAAGGGCCATTGCAAAACATGTTTCTGGTAATTTTGTATGTGTGCATGGACTATTGGGAAACTGATTAATACTTTCTACAGACTGAATGGAAATGAGGCTGAAAACTGTTTTACAGAGGATAAAATGTCCTTGTGCATCTAGATAAGTACTGGAGAAGCCAAGAAAGTTAATAACATAGACATCCTTCAAATGAAGGAGATGCTTAACCTGTTCTCCTACAGGCATGCTGAGCTTGGATGTAATTTACACCTGGTAATCCTTGCTACCTGTAGAGCCTGGCTCTGCCTAGATCCCCCAGAATATTTTTTGTTTATCACAAACTTTCCCCCTAAAACCTCAAGTATTACTTTAAGGTCATAAAACTCATCCTTATGAGAGGAGCAGTTTGTACTTTATAACAGCCAAAGTGGCTTCCACATTATCTTAGGGTCAGTCTACAGGGATTATGTTTACCTGAATCATTCTCCCTGGACCCTTATCTTGAGCATTGCTTCTAAGCCAACAAGAATCCATCTTACAAGAGGAATCATAATCACTTTGTGCAGAGCTTCAATGTAAACATATTTTTAAAGTATATATGTGTAACTTTACTTATTAACTTTACAACCCAGTAGCAAACCTTTTCCTCCCACTACCACTTCATAAAGATCCTACTGCCATTTCCTCCTGTCTTTTCCTCTGAGAATGGAGAACCCCCCTGGGTATCAACTCCTCCCACACACACATACCGAGACTGGGTGCACCCTCTCCCACTGATGTCAGAAAAGGCAACCCAGTTAGGGTAGTGGGATTCATAGACAGGCAAAAAATTCAGGGACAGACCTCCCCCCCTCAGGTTGTTGCGGGACTCGTATGAAGATCAAGATGCATCTACGCTTCATATGTGAAGGGGCCCTAGGCACAGTCCATGCTCGCTCTTTGGCTGGTGATTCAGTCTCTGGGAACCCCAAAGGATCCAGCTAGAAGTCTAGCACAACTGTCCTCTGAGATGCTCTACCCAGCAGCTGACTGAAACAGACACAGACACTCACAGTCAAACATTGAACAGAAGTTGGGAACTCTTATGGAAGAGTTGGGGTAAGGACTGAAGTGCCTGAAGGGGATGGAGATCCTACAAGAGGACCAACAGACTTAAGTAACCTGGACCTCTAGGAGCTCTCAGAGACTGAGCCAATAACTAAAGAACACACATGAGCTGGAATAGGGCCCCTGGCACATATGTAGTGGACATGCAGCTCGGTCTCCATATGGGTCCACCAATAACTGAAGTAGTGGCACTCCCTGAAGCTGTAGTCTGACTGTGGTATCCATTCCTCAAACTTGTCTGGCCTCAGTTGCAAAGGATGTGCCCAGCCCTGCAGAGACTTGCTATGCCAGGGTTGGGGATACATTGGAGGGCACAATCCTCTTAGAGGAGAAGGGGAGAGGGTAGGAGAATGGTCTCTGAGAGGGGTGAACCGGGAGGGGGCAGCATTGGAATGTAAATAAATGAATAAATATGAAAGAAAGAAAGAAAGAAAGAGAGAGAGAGAGAGAGAGAGAGAGAGAGAGAGAGAGGAAGGAAGGAAGGAAGGAAGGAAGGAAGGAAGGAAGGAAGGAAGGAAGTATCATGTCTGTCCCTGAGGGCATAGGGAGGCAGCTGAAAGGCAGGGGATTGTAGGAGCCCAACCACAGGAGGCTGCAAATGTGAGGGAGGCTTATCAGTGTGGGAGAGGAAGGACAGTAGTGTCCCTGGAACAAAGTTCATGTCATGGGAACTGGGAAGCAGCGAGGCTTGTAGTTAGCACCAGGCATTCAAACAGCTATAATAAACTCCTCCACATCACCATCAGAGGAATCTGTCAAGGCCAAGAAGGCTGGAGGAGAGGCAGTTGTGTACACATTCACATTTACCTGTTCCTGACAATGTTTATTGTGAATGGCAATAATTTCCTTTGGGTAAAATGAAATTAGACTATTGATCATGTCAAGCCACATCAGAACAAAAGAGATGGGGGAACCATCCCAGAATTAACCATGCATTTCTGGGCCTGAAAGGAAACCATTATCCGTATATCAGGTTCCCAGATGTTTTCAGAGAGATACATGGGAATAGAACTGTTGCCTCAGTCCAAATGGTTCCAGATATGAGAACTTGACATTCATGTCACTGTGGACAAGGAGGAACATAAGGGATATTAGTTGGGGCTTCATGCAGTGGGAGGTGAGGGTATCGATTGGGAGATGAGACACAAGGATAAATTAACAAAAAAGGGAAAAATGGAGGAAGGAGGTAAGTGTGTGTTGGACTCAGGTGTTCTGTGCTTAGTGGAGGACTTCCATGTTTGTTAGACCACAGCTGTATACCTACATGGTGGCTCCAGTGGAGGAAAGTCATTCCAGGGGAGGGGGGGCAGCAGTCCTTGGTTCTATCTCCTGAATGTCAGTTTGTATATAGAAATGGATCATGTACTCTGGTGATTTCACATGAACTGTCTTGTGGTGATGATATATAGACAAATAGATGACATCTTAAGTCTTAATGATGATCTTATAAGAATTCCTAAAATTATATCAATGATTATTAAGCTCTTTTATAGTGGGACTGCTATTAGGTTGTTTTCTGATAGTTGAAATGGCAATGAGAACTCTGCCAGTTTCCCAAGCATCACCATTATTTTTTCTTAGATAGTAAGTAACCAGACATTCTCCTACTCAGAGCACATTCCAAGATGTTGTAAAACAATTAACCAAAGGTCATTAAGAGGGAACTAACAGTTTATTATAGGTGCTAGTACAGAAGATAAAATATTGCCTGGGTTTATCTATACAAAACTTCACTAATAACTTAGTTACGGTTTTAAACCTTCAGTGAACCTATAGACCTAGACAGGTGATGGATGTTTAGCCAGATAATTACTCCTAATGGATATGCATGTAAACATTCTCTGTTGTAAACTTCTATTTCAATTTATGATTTGATTTTTGGTCTGAACTTGTGATGAATTTTGCAACATGTGATCATGTATTCTGAAAGATGTATAAGTACTGACAACAAAGAGATGACAAGCAGATAGAATAGATAGATAGAATAGAATTTTTTTTCCCTTTCCACAGATAGAGTAGAATTTTTCCCTTTCTCTCTTAGGATATTTCCACTTTCCCTGTTAGATAGCTGTCATAGGAAACTTATAACAGCTTAGTAATAAACATTATAACCTCTTCTCTAAATGTCTTTTCTTCCTGTGACCCAAGACTAGCAGGTGTAAGTTAGAGCCCAGCAGTTCCTGCTGAGATAGTACAAAGGCTATTTACTTAATCCTTTGCTGTTTTTAGGATGGGGTGATAAGCACCAAAAACTGCAGTTTCTGGCCTCAGAGCCTCACAGAAGGCAGGTCAGCTACAGCAGCATAGTAACTTAGATAAGTAAACTCTCATTATACAACAACCTAAATATTTCATAAGACCAAGCATTACTCTCGCCGCTGCTCTTCCCTCTCTGCTGCCTCAAGAAAAATGAATAAGAAGAAAGAAGATTCTTCGCCCCACACTGGGGCTGGCCTCTGGTATAAATAAAGGCTAAAGCCTGTGATTAGGTAGTGGAAGGAAAAGGTGGGGCTGGAAGTTTTAGAGAGGGAGGAAGTAGAGAAGAGAGGAAGTAGGAAAGGCAGACAAGGACACAGAAGAGACAGAGGAAAACAGAAGAAAAAGAGGTAGAAGAAAGACGGTGCAGAACCATGTGGCCTGGAGAAGTTGCAAGGAGCAAGGAATTTCATACCTGGGGACTGGAGTAGTGTAGTGGTAAATCTGCTTAATCATGGGTTGCAGCTTATGAATATTATAACTCAGTGGAATGTTCTTTGTATGGGCTTTTGGAGTTGGAGATTTACTGCACCATACTGGCACCCAAAGTATTGATTAGAACCTGTCTAACCTGACAGAAAATTCTACTACCCCTCCCTGAGCCCCAAATACACAGATCGGACAGAGGTCTAAGCCTGCAGCAGCAAGCAGTTTAAAACCTGACTAGGTCTGAGGGGCCTACAGGGGCAGGCAGCTATAGCCAAGGGCTGCATGTCAGCCTGGAACTGGACTTGGGTGGCACCATTTTGGATTCCCAGGGAGGGATAAGGTCCCTGAACAGCAACTGCATGGGAGGTTGTTTTCTAGCAGACACAGTGAGCTGATGAATTAATCTAAGCCTTAAAAGGCATTTCTGTGCCACCCTCCCCCCATCCTCTGAGTCTACACAGGACATGGGAAAGCCATACTGGCCTCCCAACTGTTTGTGCTGCAGGCTGCCTGACATGAGCACATAAACACACGCTGATGTAATCCAAACAAAAGACAGAGAGCCATCTCAGAAGCATAGAAGCTGCTAGTCTTTCTACACTTAGTCCCTTACTGTGAATAAAAGAATCAGAGAGGACTGCAATTTCCTAAAACAAACAGCAGAGGGAGACAAATGTACAAAGGCTCCAGATCAGGTAAAAAGAATCGTATGTTGATAATACACACACACACACACACACACACACACACACACACGATTTCCATTACTTAAAGATGAGAAAAACAATAAATACGATTTGGGTTTTATGCAATGATACTTTGACCTGTTCCACAGGGATGAATTCAAAGGAAATACACACCTTGCCATTAAACATACTGAAATAGTCTCTTGTTTTACTATATCTTCTCAAGAGACAAGACCCTAGATAAAAAATTATGTGCCTTAGAAAAAAGAGATTAGAAGAGACATTAGAGAAGTTTATACATGAGACTAAGCAACAAGGAGATAAACTTAATACTTGGCAACCCTAGAGGAAACACTAGAGCTAAAAGTTCAGGATTACCTCAGTTAAAATAAGGAACAGAAAGGGGAAAATAAAGGTTGCAGACAGGAGCTGGAAGAGAAGCTAGAACAGACATACCAGTAGCTGATAAATGGGACTGAGCAATGAAGGTAAGTTTAAGACATGGCCACAAGGCCTAGAGGGAACAATAGAACTAAAGTTTTAGGATTTTCTAAGTCATGATAGGCAACAGAAAGAAAAGAATGAAGGCTGGAGACAGGAGCTGGAATAGAGCTAGAGAAAAGGATTCAACAACTCACAAATCAGATTGAACAGAAAGCTGATAGAGATAAAATTTGGAAGCAAATTTTACAGGATAATTTACTAAATCTAGTAAATCAAAATAAGTTAGATGCTACAATGTCAGAATTACAACATAAAGAGAAGCTAAAACTATGGAAGCAGGGCCTAGAACAGATGATTCAGGAATGTCTAGAGCAGTGTGAAAAACAAACAGAAAGAGAAATTTAAGACTTAGCAGTATGGCCTAGAGGAAACACTAGAATTGAAGAGGACCCAGGAAATTATAGTTCAAAATAACAGGCAGAAAGAGAAAGTAAAGGTGGGAGACAGAAGCTGGAAAAGGTACTAGAACAGAGGATAAAAGAGTTCAGAGATTAGATTGATCAGCAAAGATAAAACAATGATATTTTGAAGCAAGATTTGGAGAATAACTTTTTAAAATGTATCAATCAAAATAAAATGGACAGCAGAATATCAGAATTACAATATAAAAAATTAAATTGTGAAGCCGGGCGGTGGTGGCGCACGCCTTTAATCCCAGCACTCGGGAGGCAGAGGCAGGCGGATTTCTGAGTTCGAGGCCAGCCTGGTCTACAGAGTGAGTTCCAGGACAGCCCGGGCTATACAGAGAAACCCTGTCTCGAAAAACCAAAAAAAAAAAAAAAATTAAATTGTGGAGACAGAATCTCAAACAGAGAATCCAGGAGATGAAGAATCCAGATTAGTGACAAAAGGAAAGATATGAAGCATGGACACTGACCTTAAGGAAGGAGTTTGAATTTTCAATTAAGAAAAATACTCAGGGGCTGGAGAGATGGCACAGCAGTTAAGAGCACTGACTGCTCTTCCAGAGGTCCTGAGTTCAAATCCCAGCAACCACATGGTGGCTCACAACCATCCGTAATGGGATTTGATGCCCTCTTCTGGTGTGTCTGAAGACAGCTACAGCGTACTCATAAATAAAATAAATAAATAAATCTTAAAAAAAAAAGAAAGATACTCAGGTAGAGAGGAAAGATGACAAAAGCTAACAGAAGTTATTAGAAAACAATCTTTATTGGGTTAGTACACAACATAAACTTCCACATGATCATCCACAGGGTTATCAGGAATTCTAATGGTAACCTCCAGATGTGTTTGAACTGAGAAAATTTAAGGAAAGTGCCACTAATTTTGAAATGCATTTGCCATTTGTACAACAAATCCTGACTTCTTGGGCTATTAAAAATAGTATAATCCCCCAAGACTGGAAGGACATGGCAAAAGCAATACTAGAACCTGTATCACATTTACAGTGTTTTTCATGGTGGAGAGAGAAGAAGCAAAGTAGATAGCACAAGAAAACAGATCCGTGGGTAGAGAGACTTTCAAAAATCAGCTGCTTGGTGAAGGTTGCTTTGCTGATATAGAGATGCAGGCTGTATATGATGAGGAACCTTTGGCATTGTGTTGATTGGCAGCCTCAAATGTCAGGGACAAAGTTGCAGAATCAGGGAAAAGACTTGAACCATTTCTTCAAATAATGCAAGGTCAAAAAGAAACCTTTCCTGAGTTTTTGCAAAGGTTTACCTCAGTTATGGTAAGGAGGGTATTAGATCCTGAAGCAAGAAAGGCAATAATCTACTGTATATCCTATAAAAATGTGAATGCTGAATGAAAGAAAGTAATTGGACTACGGAGAGCAATGTCAGCATCAGTAGATGAGTAGATTAGACATGCAGCTGATGTTAGACCTCATTGGCCAGATATGACCTTAGTTGGAGAAGCTGCCACTAAAGATCTAGACACTGTCCAAGGTTTCAAATGTTTTAGTTGTGGTGAATAGAATTATCACTGAATAAACCTCATTAAAAATCAAATTAATTCCAAAAGAGGGCCAATGTCTTCTGGAATGTGTCAAATATATGGCAAAGGCCAACAATTGGCTAGGGAATGCAGAGCAACAACAGACAAATGGGGTAACACCTTACCAAGCTCCCAGTGGAACCTCCTGAAGGTTCCAATGCCAGGCAGGGAGAGTTCTCTTCCTCAGGACAATTAAATATCACTGCTCTAAAAAGAGGTGTTTAAGACCACATAATAAGGCTGAGGTAAATTCCATAGAGATTTCCAAATACCTAAAATGAGGCCAAAATCAAATATTTTGGCAAACTTTTCCAGAGGATCAAAGGACAAAACTAACAATACTAGTGAACAATATTGAGATTGAAGGGATGGTTGATACTGGAGCAGATGTCATCATTATCTCTCCAAAATTTGTCCTGCAAGTTGGCCACTTCAAGAAGTAGACGTCCAATTTCAAGGAGTTGGTACTTTATTCCAAATAAAGCAAAGCATCAAGTGGAGGAAATCTATAGGACCTGAAGATCAGGTAGGAAAATTGAGGCCATACATGGCTCCTTTAGCCATTATTTACAGGGAAGGGATCTGTTGCATCAGAGGAAACACAAATTAATATCCCCTCAGTTTCAGAGTCTGGACATGAAACTGGCCAGGCTCCTAAAAAAAATTAAATTATTCAAGGAATGTTATCAAAGGCATATACAGACTGTCTAGGCTGTCCATAAACAAGATACAGCCAGGTCTGACAATTTACCTCTACCTCAAGGAGCCACTGATGATAAGATATCAACAGCCTTACCACTAAGGTGGTGAACTGACCCACCATTTGGATTGATTATTGATCTATGACCAGAGAAAAACTACAGGCATCAGAACAGCTAGTCCAGGAGCAGCTGGAGGCTCAGCATAGAGAGGAGTCCACCAGCCCTTGGAATTCTCTGTTATTTATCATTTAAAAAAAATCTTGCAAAGAGAGGTTGTTTACAGATCTCCAAGCAATTAACAAGGTTATCCAGCCAATGGTTTCCTTGCAACCTGGAATCCCATTGCCTTCCTTGTTGCCCAAGGAATGGCTTATCATAGCGATTGACCTAAAAGATTGCTTTTTCACAATTGCTCTTTATGAATGTGATAAGGAAAGGTTTGTTTTTTTAGTATCTACCTTCAATAGAGGTTGCCCAGTAAAAAGATATCATTGGAAGATTTTGCCACAAGGAATGTTAAATAGCTCTACCTTATGCCAATATTCTGTGCAACAGCCATTGGAGATGATTTGCAAACAATTTCCCCAATCTATTTTTTACCACTATAGAGTCATTATATAGATGATATTCTGTTGGCTGATTCAGATATAAATATTCTGGAAAGAATATGTCATAAAACCAACCAATCAACAAACAAAACAAACAAATGCTTGCCTTGCTGGGGATTGAAAATTGCCCCTGTGGCCCACCCAATGCAGCCGAAAAGGAGTGCGTGGTGCTGGGAGTGGGTGCAGCCTACATGGCCTAAGACAGGGCTCTCACCCTCCTTTCATCCACATCGGAGTCCCTTGAGGTTGCCCATTGTCGACAGCCTAAAGCCTTCGACCATTGATGTGACTCGTCTCACATAAGTGTTTTGGGGTTGCGAACTTGTCTAAGACCCCCCATAATTAGACATCCAAATTCAAAACTCACATAGTTGGGATTGATCATAAGATGCCTTCTCTAACTAAACAGAGAAAGGGGAGATGCCAGAAGCCAGGACCCTCGCCCTTACCCTCACCCCCTACCTTTCCCCACCTGCACAATGTCCTCTGAAGCTTGGCAACTGCAAGATCCTGCTTAGCAACTGCAGATAGACTCAAAGCAGAGTACCATATCTTCTGAAGAATAGCAGGGAGACCATAACTCAAGCAGTGTACCATATCTTCTGAAGAACAGCAGGTAGATCATAATTCAAGGCAGTGTACCATATAGACCATGACATGTTTCAAGGCACAGGCCAAGAAGATTTTGTACTTTTCCACCACCTGGCCCCTCTTACCCCCTCCCCTTGTAAAACATGCTATAAAAAAGCATTTCATGTTCAAAAAAAATTAAAAAAAAGAAAGAAAATGGCCCCTGAAAAAAAATACATAGAGGGATTTCTATGAATTATCTAGGATATACAATAAGTCTGCAAAAGGTTAAGCTACAAAAGGTGCAAACCAGAAGAAATCAATTAAGATCTCTTAATGATTTTCAGAAATTACTGGGAGAAATTAATTGGCTTCTGCTTGTGATTGGCTTGGCCACTCAAGAGCTAAGCAATTTATTTCAAACCTTTCAAGGTGATAAATATTTACATAGCCTGAGAAAATTATCAGCCAAGGCTGAGATGAAGTTATTTCTGGTAGAAAATAAATTGCAGAATACAAAACTAGATCATATTGATCCAAAGATTGCCTACATCTTAGTTATCTTCCCTTCTACTCATTCCCCTTCAGGAATTCTCATGCAGAGGGCAGATTGTGTATTAGAGTAGATATTTTTAGCATATAAACAGAGTAAGAAATTTAACATCTACATGGAGAAGGTCTCTGAATTGATACTAAAAGGAAAAATGAGACTTCAAAAATTAGAGTGGATCCAGCTGAAATTTTGGTACCTTTTTCTAACAAAGAAGCTGACTAGTTATGGAGAGAAGGTGAATGTTGGCAAAGAACAAGCAGTAACTTCCTGGGCAAGATTATCAACAGATGCCCTAAAAGAACTGAATACAGTTCTTTAAAAACTACTTGTATTCCCACTCATATAATAAAGGGAATTACAATATCTTGAGCACCTACATTTTACACTGATGCTAATAATTCAGGAAAGGCAGTGTATAAGTCAGAAAATATAAGTAAGGTGGCTGAGCGTCCCTATATGCCAGCTCAAAAGATCTGAATTATATGCTATACTCATGGTGTTGTCAGATTTTCAAGGGTCTCTTAATATAGTGTCTGACTTTCAATATGCAGAAAGAGTTGTTTTACATATAAAGACTGCTGAACTTACACAGGTTGATTCTAAATTGACTTCAATATTTAATTCAGCTACAATATATGATCAGAAATAGGAATAATCCACTATATACAACACACATAAGATCCCATACAGATTTGCCAGGCCCTCTAGCATAAGGTAATAAGGTAATTTACCAGCAATTGATAGGAAGTAAACTAAAGGCTTTGGAATTCCATAAAAAAACAACATGTTAACAGCAAAGGTATAAAGAAAGAATTCTCTATCGCTTGGCAACAATCCAAGGAAAATGTGAGGCAATATCCTACTTCCTCATTCTATAACCAAACTCTATTACCTACAGGAACTAACCCTAAGGGTACCCAAAGAAATGATATTTGGAAAATGGGTGTCTTCCATTTTACAGAGTTTGGTAAATTGAAATATATGCATCATACTATAGACACACATTCAGGATTTTCATGGGAAACTGCCTTAGCATCAGGAAAGATTGATTCTGTAATTCACATTTGGTAGATATTATGGCAATTCTGGGAATACCCATACAAATCAACAGACAATGGTCTGGCATAGGCCTCTAGTATGTTGAAGCAGCTTTTTTTAAATATTATAGTATAAAATATGTTACAGGCATATTATATAAGCCTATAGGACAAGTGATTATGGAGAGGTATTATCAAACTCTAAAGCAGATACTTAACAGGCAAAAGGGGACAACAAAAATCCCCAGCTATAGATCACATAGTGCTTTAATAACTTTAATTTTTTTTAATGATAATGAACAAAACACTACAGATGCTGAAAGACATTGGGTTATGGAAAAAAATCCTTAACTAAAATCGTTAACTAAAACAGCCTGTTTATATTAAGGATATTCTGACATCAGAATGAAAAACAGATGATTTATGCTCTGGGAGGGTTATGCCTATATTTGCACAGGAAAAGAAAAGCTGTGGCTCCCTTACAAGTTGATAAAGATCAGATATGATAAAGGGAGACCTCCTGAAGACCTTGGCTATGGAGAAGAGCAGGGAGACTAACACAATCAACAAGATAGGTGCTGCATTATATGGTGATGTTTATGTGTTTGTACATGGACACAGCTCTGGAAGCAGCTGAGACTAAAATGCCTATACACACCCAATAACACTTATTCCTTACAAGATTCTCATGACTTGTTATCACATACAATCCTTTAAGATGGCACTCATGGAAATTTATGTTGTAATTTGATTATGTGATCAAATTAACTGCTGAATAATATCAGTTGTCTTTCTTTATTGATCTTCATTAACCAATCTGGGTGCTCTGAATGCTTCATATGAATGTCTTTACAGAATTTTTTTTCTTTTTTTTTGTTTTTTGTTTTTTTTGTTTTGTTTTGTTTTTTCGAGACAGGGTTTCTCTGTGTAGCCCTGGCTGTCCTGGAACTCACTTTGTAGACCAGGCTGACCTCTAACTCAGAAATTCACCTACCTCTGCCTCCCAAGTGCTAGAATTATAGGCATGCACCACCACTGCCCGGCATCTTTACAGAATTGTATGTGGCTTGTTAGATTTGTATATTGCAGGATGAAAGAAAAGAATGACAGCCATGACAAAATCCAGACTCTGGGATGCTGAGGTCCTGCGGTCCTCCATTCTGGCTCCTTGTTTGATTCTACCTCAACTACATCGAACCTGTTTCTTCTAAAGATTTGGTTTCAGAATGCTTCCAGAATATCTAGCTCACCTATCCAGCATTTCAGACTGCTGTAGTCAAGATGTCAGCTAAGCAATGAACTTTCTCAGCACATAGTGACTAGAAAGCAAATGATATCAGCTAGCCCTCCTTTGACCAAACTCATTTTCCTACTTCTCTTTGGGCTTAGAGAAGAGAATTCTTCACCACAATGTAGCTAGAAGCAGACAAAAGATCATTGTTCCAATCCTTTATGTTGGGGTGGATGGTTCTGGTTCTTTTATGAATTGTGGTATGTTGTCATTTTAAGAAATATTTTACAAATATTGTAGCTTTAGATAGGGAGGAAACTAGAGAGCTTAGACTCAGTGATTTCTGACTTTACTTTCCTCTTCTCTATCCTTCTTCCTTAGGTAAAGGTGGCTAGAAGAGAAAAGGGTTGGGAGTATAGTAATAGCATAGAAACTAGAGGAATGGACAAATACAGATAAGTTATCAAATTTATTCTTCAGCAAAACATTGCATGGCCATAACTTACCTTGGTGGAAATCGTTATAATTGATGTATAGTTGAAGTAATAATTTCTTACATTGGTACACAGTTTATTTTGATACAGAATTAAAATTTTCATTGGTACGATTTTATATATCAATATAATATATGGGATTAATATTGTTACTTTTACATAAACAGTGTGCCTAGGCAACACACTTAAGATTACAAAGCTTAGACCTAGTTCTTCTAAATCTGCTGTTACAAATGGATTTTAGATGGTTGAGCAATACAAGTTAATGGCCAGATAGCAAACTCATGGTTCTGAGTTAATTATAAAACAGTGTTTTTGAGATATTTCACTTAGAAATGACTGATAATAGTCAAAGATTAACAATTCAGATATATTTTATGTAGATAAATAGCTGTCAAAAGCATCAGAAGTCCACAGAATACAACAGTTAAAGCCATTTGTTTATTAAAAATAATTTTCACAGCATCCCATTCTTCATATGAAGATGAAATTGAGCATCATTGGTGTTGCTCCAGTTGTGGCAAAATAGCCACCACAGAAGAAGTGCCTCAATTCATCTACAGACAAAAATACTGTTCATGAAAAGGACACACTATGCAGAATAGTACACTGATAACTCTGCCAAGATAGTGTAAGCCATCCTTCAAAATTCTGCTTTACAAAGGTCTGTCAGAAGATCATGGGCCAGAAGCCTAAAGACTGATGCTCCATGTTTTGAGGGATGAGGGACTGTCCAGGTAGTCAGCCATCACTACAAATTTGTTGAATTTTGAAAGTTGTATTTTTGCTTCCTATATTTTCAGGTAATATTTAAGTTGTGCTCAGATTTTTGATGAGAGCTGAAGACTGGTTGTACTCTCATGGCCAGCTCAAGCTGTTTAGAATTGAGAGAAATGACAAAGATTTGAGAGGATGGTTGTCAGATACAAGCTAAAACCAGGACATAATTCAGGTATAGAATTTTTAAATCTTTTGAGTTAGGATAGATGTTAGAGTGCTTTATCTAAATTGACAAAATTAATGGGTCTCAAGGTTATCATTTACTTTTTAAATAGTATAATTCTAATAGTTGTGCTTAGTTTACATCTGAAAGAAAAGAGCCTTTTAATTTGACAAAAGGAGGAAATGTTGTGGATTACCTTGGTGCTGTGTGTATATTGATGCTTATACTTCTTCTTCAAGAGGGGCTGTCCTGACGAAGAAGGGATCGTGTACTCAGGTAATTTCTTGTGAACCTTCTTCCCACTTTATTGGTAAAATAAAGGCTAGAGCCTGTGATTGGGCAGTGGAAAGGAAAGGTGGGGCTTAAGGTTTTATAGAAAGAAAAGAGAGGAAGGAGAAGAAGCAGACATGAAGCAGAGGAGACAGAAAAAGATGGGGAATAGGAGCTGGAAGAAAGAGCAGAAACACAGACCCTGAGAAGCCACAAGTAGCAAGGGATCTCATAGCTAGAGACTAGAGTATTGTAGTGGAAAATCTGCTCAAGCAAAATGTGCAGCTTATAAATATTGTAACTGAGTTGTGTGTTCTTTGCATGGGCTTATTTGGGTTGGAGATTTACAGCAGAAATTCCTTGGTTCCATCACATGGATGGTCAGTACTATTGTGGAGATCCTGGGTGGAATGAACATAAGACAGAATGTACCTCCCTATCCAGACAAATTACACAAAGGAATAAAAGGGAGGAGTCAATGCTTTCCTCTCATGGGGACAAAGCACATGGGACATGAAGGCGCCGACTTACAAAAAGTAAGTAAAATAAAACACTGATGGGAGCACTAGATCAGCCAATGTGATGATCAAAGGTCTCAGTCAGAGGAATTTAAAGATAATGACTGCAGTCTAATAATAACCCTGGGGGTTTGAGAGATGGCTCAGTGATGAAGAGCACTGATTGTTCTTCCAGAGGTCCTGAGTTCAATTCCCACCAATTACATGGTGGCTCACAGCCATCTATAATGGGATCTGATGACCTCTTCTGCTGTCTCATAAGACAACTATAACTTAATTATGTACAATAAATAAATAAATAAATAAATAAATAAATAAATAAATAAATATTTAAAAATAACCCTGGCTCTGAGCAAGATCAGAGAACTTGATGGCATGTGCAGAGTACATCATGTTGGTGCCACTTATTCCTTGTAACAGTAAAGAAGATCCTTGGGGATGGGGGTTAGAAGACACAGAGTTAAGATCACAGTCTCTGGGAGTCAGGCGAGTTGCAAAAGCAGACTCAGTTATTGTACAACCATTATACCCCCATCACAACATCTCCTTGGCTCTCAAGTAGCCAAATATAGGGCTGCCTCTTTTTCATTGGATGATTCCATTGCCTTATCAAGTATCAAAGGTTTCTAGACAGGCCAGCAGATTGTAGGTTGACTCTAGGAATAAGTGTCAGCTGCCCATGAACCAGAATTGTGGCTGGGCCTGCTTGGCTAAATTCCTGCTACATGTAGTGCACCGTCCACTGCAGCAAAAGGAAAAAGATTTACATGTGGGGCATGGCTTCTATCTTCTGAAGAGAACAGGAGGAACAGTTTATGGTGTACACTGCAGGGTGAAGTAGAAAATGCAACATGTAGACTGCAGTTTAAAAGAGTAAGCTTCAGGGTTGTCTTTATGATGAAGAACCTGATTCAGGAAGAGTGAGTCCTTTTTTTTATTTCCCAGAATGTATTAACTTATCCATGTGAATGAACAGACCAGAATGGTCGGTGTTCAATTTTTTAACTTTATTTTGAGCCAGTTAATATTGAATTTTCAATAAAGGGTCTGTCATATGCAGATATATGCAATCCTCAATGAAACAGTTATGTCACCTCAGAAATTTGAGACATGGGCTATGTTACTGTGTGTGTCAGGTTACAGACCTCAGTAGCTTACATTGTACATTAATAGACATTCAAAATTTATCTTACTAATGCCATTCCCTCTCCCAGGGAAGAACCTGATCTTTAACTAACTCAGTATACCAATGCGTTTTTCAATTATATTCATCTTTTGAAAAGTTCATTGTAGGTATGACATTGTTTATTTCATTTTCTTTATGCATCACTGTTCTAATCTTTTGTTTCTCTTCTCCAATGTTTCCAGTAATTAAGAACTTTATTCCTCTCTCTCTCTCTCTCTCTCTCTCTCTCTCTCTCTCTCTCTCATTTTTGTCTTGTTTTTGTTTGCTTTTCATAGACAGGGTTTCTCTGTGTAGTCCTAACTGTCCTGAAACTCACTCTGTAGACCAGGCTGGCCTTGTACTCAGAAACCCACCTGTCCCTACCACCCAAGTACTGGGAATAAAGGCGTGTGCCACCACTACCCAGCTTTTATCCTTTTTTCTCATGTACTTTCATATTTGCTCATGGCAATGTCTCATGTAGCTCAGCTTTTCTCATACCATGTAGTTTGGACTTCCTTTGAACACTTAATTCTCTCTCTGATATCCAGGGTTTGAAAAACAGCCCTGTAATTCATTTCAGGCTGGGTCCTGACTCAATAGTGAGACAGAAATCAGACCAGTGAATAAATGTATCCAATCGGTGTGAATTCTTTTTTTTGGGGGGGGGGTTGGTGGGGGAAGTACATTAAAAATAAAGAAAAACCTGTGTAAGAATTGAGTTCACCAACCATCTTTGAAGCTGGTGTGCCCAAGTCACTAGTACAATTCACTGAGAACTGAATGCTTTCAAGTAGTCACATATAGACACAGGAATTTCACTAAAAGTAATCTTTAGATAATAATCAGAAAATTTGCACAGGGGAAGTGAATATGTATTACCCATAACAATAAAGGAAACAATACAATCCATTACAGGAATAAATTTGTAGTACAGGAGAATTCCATAATATACACCACAGGAAAGTACTGTACTCAGGAAGTAATCTCACATCTCAAACACCTAAAAAATCTTTTGTAATAAAAAAACTCATAAGAATTAAATGTTCAGTAGCAAAGGCTTTTCATTAGCCTCTCTTCAGCATGAATTCATGATAAAAATCCCTCAGAGAAGTAAGAATTGATAAAATACAGCCTTAGTGGCACTAAACACAATGAAAAACAAACATCCATCCATCCATGCATCCATCCATCCATTCACCCATCCATATGCCAAGAAAAGGTAATTAATAATAATAAAAGAAAAACATACTGAAACAAAAACAATAAAAACATGGACATGAGCCCCAATTTCTTTGACCTGGATTTCCCTTCTAGTCAAGACAGCTTTACCAGACCCAAGAGTGTCCTGGCTCCCTGAGAACTTTTGTTGGGGAGCCCAAAAATAAACAAATTGAAATTCTGCCTGACCACTCATCCAAGTCAGATATATCCTCCATCCCAGCTAGGTCTGACTATTATCACAGCCTACAGAGTGGGTCCACCAGAGGCACAATGAACAAGGTAGGATAATATAACCTCCATTGTTGGTCTCATGGTTCCTTCCACCTTCTCAAGAAGTCCACATTCTGTCAGAAACATCTAGCCAACACTAGGGAAAACCAATGCCTAAAGAACAGCATAGGAACCAGCAGAGCCCAGCTATCTGGACAGACCCTGGATCTCCTAATCAAAAGAAAGCACTGAAAGAAGATCTTAAATCCAATCTTATAAACAGGATAGAAATCTTCAAAGAGAACATTAATGAATCACTTAAGGAAATAAAGTAAAGTCTATTCAAACAGGTAGACACACTATAAGAGGAAGCAAATAAATATAAAGATGTTAATGAAAACACAATCAAACAGGTTAAGGATATGAAGAAATTGTTCTAGACCTCAAAAGGAAAATGGAAGCAATAAAGAAAACTTAAACTGGGACAATCCTAGATATGGAAAACCTAGGAAAAAGAACAGGAACTAGAGTTGTAAGTATCAACAATAGAATACATGACATGGAAAAGAGAATCTCAGGTGATCACTGTCTGGGTCAGGACATAAATAAAGAGATTAAAGACTTTCTAAAATCCAGTGAAAATGAGGGCACAACACACCCAAACTTATAGACACTATGAAAATGGTGCAAAAGAAAAGATCATAGTACTAAATATTGTCATACAGAAGTTGGGGAGTTCTTACACTGACAAATTAAAAGCAATTCTGGAGGCTTCAGGGAAAAAAAAAGAAGCAAACACAACCAAGATAATAGGAGATAATCAAACTCATGCCCAACAGTGGAGAGATGAAATCTGAAGAGACCATCTCTGGCAGATAGAAAGGACATAAGTGGAGGGATGGGGTCACCAACCCACCTTCAAGGAGCTGTAGGGAATGGCAACCCCAAAGGAAGTCCAAAATTGTCAACTAACCCAGCAAAAGTGATAAACACTGTATGGTACTGGTACAGAGTCAAACAGGTCAATCAATGGAACAGAATTGAACAATTCTTTAAATGCTTCTGGGCTAGTCAAGATTCCCCAGTTGAGATTTCTGTTTATCTATGTACCCCATTTCTTAATTGCATTATTTGGTTTTCTAGAGTTTAACTTCTTGAATTCTTTGAATTTTCAATTTTGGATAGTAGTACTCTATCTGATGTAGGGATAGTGAAGATCTTTTCCCAATTTTAAGGTTGCCATTTTGTCTTATTGGTAGTGTACTTTGCCTTACATGTTTTCAGCTTCATGAGTTCCCATTTGTCAATTGTTTATCTTAGAGCCTGAGCCATTGGTGATCAGTTCAGGAAAATTTCCCCTGTGACAATGTTTTTGAAGATCTTTCCCAAGTTTTTCTTCTATCAGATTCAGCATATCTGGTATAATATTGAGGTCTTTAAACCACTTGTACTTGATCTTTGCACAAGGTGATAAGTATGGTTCAATGTGCCTTAATCAATATGGAGACCACCAGTTAAACCACCACAATTTGTTGAAGATGCTTCCTTTTTTCCTTGTATCATTTTGGCTTCTTTCTCAAATATCAAGCATCCATAGTTGTGTGGGTTTATTTCTGGGTTTTCTAATCAATTCCAATGATCCACCTCTCTGTCTCTGTGCCAATAACATGAAGTTGTTATCATTTTTGCTTTGTAGTGCAACTTGAAGTCAGGGATGGTGATTTCCCCCAGTTCTTTTATTGGTGAGAATGGTTTTTGATATCCTGGGTTATTTGTTTTGAATTGGAGACTTGCTCTTTCTATTTCTGTGAAGAATTGAGTTGGAAGTTAGATGGGGATTGCATTGACTCTGTACATTGCTTTTTGTAAGATGGTCATTTTAACTATGTTAATCCTGCCGATCCATGAACATGGGAGATCTTTTCATCACTTGTAGTCTTTTTGGACTTCTTTCTTAAGAGTCTTAACATTCTTGGTGTACAAATCTTTCACTTGCTAGGGTAGTTACACCAAGATATTTTATATTGTTTGTGACTATTGTGAACCAGGATGTTTTAAGAATTCCTCAATGAGAATTTTTTGTTTAGCTCTATACCACAATGTTTGATTGGGTTGTTTTCGTTTTTGTAGGATAGAGAATCTCAGGCATAGAAGATACTCTAGAAGACATTGACACAACAGTCATAGAAAATACAAAAAACAAAAAGCTCCTAAATCAAACATTCAGGACAAAATGAAAAGACCAAACCTAAGAATAACAGGCATAGAAGAGAGTGGAGATTTCCAACTTAAAGGTCAGTAAATATCTTCAACAAAACTATAGCAGAAATCTTCCCAACCTAAAGAAAGAGACGCCCATAAACATACAAGAAGCCTACAGAACTCCAAATAGACTGGATAAGAAAAGAACTTCCTCCCATCACACAACAGTCAAAATATCAAATGCACAAAACAAAGTAAGAATATTAAAAGTAGTAAGCGGAAAAGATCAAGTAATATATAAAGGCAGACCTATCAGAGTTATTGTCTCTGATTTTCATAAGAGACAATAAAAGACAGATGATCCTGGGCAGAGATGATATAAACCCTAAAAGAACACAATTGCCAGCCCAGACTGCTATACCCATCAAAACTCTCAATAACCATAGATGGAGAAACCAAGATATTCCATAACAAAAACAAAATTACACAATATCTTTCCACTAATCTGGCCCTACAAAGGATAATAGATGGAAAACTCCAACACAAGGAGGGAAACTACATACTAGAAAAAAGCAAGGAAGTAATCTTCTTTCAATAAATCCAAAAGAAGATAGCCACACAAACATAAGTATACCTCCAAAAACAAAAATAACAGGAAGCAACAAATACTTTTCCTTAATATCTCTTAATATCAATGGACTCAATTGCCCAATAAAAAGACATAGAATTACAGACTGGATACATAAACAGAACTTAGCATTTTGCTACATTCAGGAAACACACCTCATTGTCAAAGACAGCCATTACCTCACAGTAAAAGCCTGGAAAAAATTTCCAAGCAAATGGTCTCAAGAAACAAGCTGGAGTACCCTTTCTAATATTCAATAAAATAGTCTTTCAACCAAAAGTTTAAAAAAAGATAAGTATGGACACTTTATACTCCTCAAAGGAAAAATCTACCAAGATGAACTCTCAATTCTGTAAATCTATGCTCGAAATGCAAGGGTACCCACATCATAAAATAAAGCTGAAAACACATATTGCACCTCACACAATGATAGAGGGAGACTTCAACACTCCACTCTCAGCAATAGACAGATCATGGAGAAAGAAATGAAAGAGAGACACAGTCAAACTAAAAGAAGTTATGAACAAAGTGGATTTAACAGATACTTACAGTACATTTCATCCAAAACCAAAACAATGTATCTTCTTCTCAGCATATCATGGTACCTTCTCCAAAACTATACAATTAGTAAGAAAACAGGCCTCAACATGTACAAGAAGACTGAGATAATATCATGAATCCTGTCAGACCACCAGGGACTAAGGCTGGTCTTCAATAAGAACAAAAACAAGAGAAAGCCCACATATACATTGAAGATGAATAACACTATATTCAATGATTACTTGGTAAAGGAAGAAATAAAGAAAGAAATTAGAGACATTTTAGAAATTAATGAAAATGAATGCACATCATATCAAAACATATGAGACAAAATAAAAGCAGTGCTAAGAGGACCGCACATAGGCCTCCAAATAGAAACTGAAGGGAGCACACACTAACAGCTTTACAGCACACCTGTAAACTCTAAATCAAAAAGAAAAAGCACACCTAAGAGAAATAGAGGGCAGGAAATAATTAGACTTGGAAAAGAAACCAACCAAGTAGAAATAAAGAGAAGTACACAAAGAATCAAAAAACAAACAACAACAAAAACAAAACAAACAATCAAGCAAAAAGAAACAAGAGCTGGTTCTTTGAGAAAATAAACAAGATAGATAAAACCTTAGCGCCGGGTTGTGGTGGCGCACGCCTTTAATCCCAGCACTTGGGAGGCAGAGGCAGGTGGATTTCTGAGCTGAGTTCGAGGCCAGCCTGGTCTACAGAGTGAGTTCCAGGACAGCCAGGACTATACAGAGAAACCCTGTCTCGAAAAACAAAAAAAAAAAACAAAAACAAAAACAAAAAAAAGTCATATTCCCTTTGGGGCTGGAGAGATGGCTCAGCGGTTAAGAGCACTGACTGCTCTTCCAGAGGTTCTGAGTTCAAATCCCAGCAACCACATGGTGGCTCACAACCATCCGTAATGAGATTGGATACCCTCTTCTGGTGTGTCTGAAGACAGCTACAGTGTACTCACCAATAAAATAAATAAATAAATATTAAAAAAAAAGATAAAACCTTAGCTAGACTAACCAGAGGGCACAGAGACAGTATCCAAATTAAAAATCAGAAATGAAAAGGGAGACATAACAATAGAAATTGAGGAAACTGAAAACAACATCTCATCAGATCCTACTACAAAAGCATATACTCAACAAAACTGGAAAATCTAGATGAAATGGACAATTTCCTAGACGTATAACAGGTGTCAAGTTTAATTCAGGATTAGATAAACCATCTAAATAGTCCCACAATTACTAAAGAAATAGCAGCAGTATTTAAAAGTCTCCCAAACAACAACAACAACAACAAAGCCCAGGACCAGATGATTTTACTGCAGTATTCTATCAGACCCTCAAAAACACCTAATACCAATACTCTTCAAATAATTCCATAGAATAGAAACAGAAAGAACACTACAGAATTCATTCCATGAAACATGCTTATAGATAAGCCACACAAAGACTCAACAAAGAAAGAGAACTTCATTCCAGTTTCCCTTATGAATATTGATGTAAAAATACTCAATAAAATTCTTGCATACCAAATCCATAAACACATCAAAACAGTCATCCATCATGATAATGCAGGCTTCATCCCAGGGATGCAAGGTTTTTTCAATATAGGGAAATCTGTCAACATAAGCCTCTAAATGAACTAATTCAAAGAAAAAACATATGATCATCTCATCAGATGCAGAGGAAGCATTTGACAAAATTCAACATCCCTTGATGGTAAAAGTTTTGGAAAGATCAGGAATTCAAGGCCCATACCTAAACATAGTAAAAGCAATATACAGCAATCCAGTAGCCAACATCTAACTAACTAGAGAGAAACTTGAAGCAATCCCACTAAAATTAGGGACTACTCATGCCTGCCCACTTTCTCCCTACCCATTCAATATAGTCCTCAAAGTCCTAGCCAACCAATTAGACAACAAAAGGAGGTCAAATAGATAAAAAGTGGAACAGAGAAGCCAAAATATCACTATTTGTAGATGATATGATAGTATACTTAAGTAATTCCCAAAATTCCACCGTGATACTCCTAAACATGATAAGCAACCTCAGCAAAGGGGCTGGATATGAAATTAATTCAAACAAATCAGTTGCATTCATCTACTGAAAGGATAAACAGGCTGAGAATAATAACAAATAGTAAAAAATACCTTGGTGTGACTAACCAAGTAAGTGAATGATCTGAATGATAAGAACTTCAAGTCTCTGAAGAAAGAAAGCAAATATCTCAGAAAATAGAAAGATCTTCCATGCTCACGGGTTTGCAGGATTAATAGTGAAAATGGCCATATTGCCTAAAACAATCTACAGATTCAATGAAATCTCGATCAAAATTCAAACTCAACTCTTCAAAGAACAGAAAGAAGAATTTGTAAAGTCAGTTGAAATACAAAAAAATCTCAGGGTAGGAAAAATTATTCTCAACAATAAAAGAACTTCTAGGAGAATCACCATCCCTGACCTCAGGTTGTATTACAAAGAAATAGTGATTAAAAACTGTATGGTATTGGTACAGAGACAGACAAGTAGATTTATGAAATAGAACTGAAAACCCAGAAATGAACCCACACACCTATGATCATTTGATCTTTGACAAAGGAGCTAAAACCATCCAGTAGAAAATAGCATTTTCAATGTATGGTGCTGGTTCAACTGGAGGTCAACATTGTAGCACAATACAAGTAGATCCATAATTGTCTCCTTGTACAAAGCTCAAGTCCAAGTGGATCAAGGACCTCCAAATAAAACAACATACACTGAATTTAATAGAACAGAAAATGGAGAAGAACTTCGAACACATGAGTACAGGGTAAAATTTTCTGAACAGAATACCAGTGGCTTTGCTCTAAGATCAATAATAAACAAATGTGACCATATAAAATTGCAAAGCTTCTATAAGGAAAAGGACACTTTTAATTGGACAAAACTGCAACCAACAGATTGGGAAAATATCTTTAACAATTCTACATGCCATAGAGGACTAATATACAATATATGTAAAGAAAATTAGAGGTTATACCCCAGAGAATCAAATAACCCTATTAAAAAACTGGGGTAAAAAGCTAAATAAAGAATTTTAAACTCTGGAATAACAAATGACCAAGAAGCACCTAAAGAAATGTACAACATTCTTAATCATCAGGGAAATGCAAATCAAAACAACCCCTGGATTCCACCTCAGAATGTCTAAGATCTGAAACTCAAGGGACAGTAGATGCTGGTGAGGATGTGGAAAAAGAGGAACACTTCTTCATTGTTGGTGGGATTTCAAGCTGGTAAAACCACTCCAGAAATCAGTCTTGTGGTTCCTCAGAAAATTGGACACAATATTACCTGAGGACCCAGCTATACCACTCCTGGGCATATACCTAAATGATGATCCAACATATAACAAGGACTATGTTTATAGCAGTCTTATTTACAGTAGTCAGAAGCTAGAAAGAACCCTGATGGCCTTCATCAGAAGAATTGACACAGAAAATATGGTACATTTACACAATGGAGTACTACTCAGCTATTAAAAACAATAATTTCATGAAATTCTTAGGCAAATGAAAGGAACTAGAAAATATCCTGAGTGATGTAACCGAATCACAAAAGAACACACATGGTATGCACTCACTGATAAGTGGGAAATAACCCAAAAGCTCAGAGTACCCAAAATACAATTCACAGATCACATGAAGCTCAAGAAGAAAGAAAACCAAAGTGTAGATGCTTTGATCCTTCTTAGAAGAAGAACAAAATAGTCATGAGAGCAAATATGGAGACAAATTGTGGAGTAGAGACTGTAGGAAAGGTCATCCAGAGATTGTTCCACCTAGGGATCCATCCCATATACAGTCACCAAACCCAGGCACTATTGTGTATGCCAAGAAGTGCATGCTACAGGAACCTTATATAGCTGTCTCCTGAGAGGCAATGCCAGAACCTGACAAATACAGAGGCAGATGGTGGCAGCCAGCCATTGGACTTAGCATCGAGTCCTCAATAAAGGAGTTAATGAAAGGACTGATGGAGCTGAAGAGGTTTGCAACTCCACAGGAAGAATGACAATATCAACCAACCAGACCCCATAGGTCTCCTAGGGACTAAAACATCAAGCAAGGTACATATAGAGGGACCCATGGCTCCAACCGCATATGTAACAGAGGAGGGCCTTGTCAGACATCAATGGGAGAAGAGGGCCTTGGTCCTTCGAGGGCTTAATGTCCTAGTGTAGGGCAATTCTAGGGCAGGGAGGCAGGAGTTGATGTGTGGGTGGGGGACCACCTTCATAGAAGCAGTGGGATGGGTGATAGGATAGGGGATTTCCAGGATTGAAACTGGGAAAGGGAATAAGTTTTGAAATGTTAATAAAGAAAATATCTTTAAAAATCATTGTGGCTTAATATCATCTAATAGCATGCATACATAGAGTGATTTTATAGACTGTAAAGTACAACATTAATAAATAAGTATATGAGAACATATTTCTGAATGCTGAACCTGACAGTTCATACTTTTTAGATGAAAATCAATACAGAGTGCTTCATTGCTTAAACAATGTTTATACAACCACAATTTTAAAGACAGCTAAAATTTAATTAAAAATGCTAAAATATCAATTAAAATTTCATCAAAAGTGCACTGGTATTTAAGGGACTAGTATCTAAGAAGTTCCCTGAGAATGCATAATCTCCAAATGCAAAGATATTGTGAGGAAAGTGATAAAACAGCTGAGTTAGAAACCATGGATGGATGTGAATTACACCAGCTTTGTACCTACCTAAAGGGAAATAAATCCATGTTTGCAAACTCCAGACAAGTACATCGTCTGTGAAATTATTACATAAATATCCTGGCAACAATAAGAAGTGTAATAAAAATCCAGATAAGTTACACTTACATAGTCAGTAATTCAACAGCACAGTTGAGAAATACACAGTAGAATTTGAGGGTCAGTGTTCTTATGAGCAGCAAAGTAAGTGATCTCAATCATGGTCCACTTCCTGTTCATCCACTAGACAAATTGTTCCTGTGACCTGGGAGTTTCAATGGCATCTTGTTTTCACTTCCTCCAACTGCTCTGGTGACTGAAATCTTTCCCAAGACCAAAACTGGCAACCACTGCAGATGAAGGGAATTTTCACATTGCTTTGAGATCTAAGGCAGTGGCCTCCACTCCTAGCTCCACAACATACAGCTTCCAGCTGACAAGGAGTGGTGTTTGATCCAGCTCTCTTCATTCAGGCACCCAATCCTCTTCTGAAATCTCCAGTTAGAAAGCCAGTTTCCATCGAGGAATGACTCTTCCCACCTACTCCAAATGTTTCTGGTCCACAGGCTGGCCCATCAGTTGTCCTGCAGCTGAAGAGAAGTTCCTTTAACTGCAAGGTGCTAGGACAGTTGTGGTGGCTTCTTAAAAGTGTAGCCCCTCGAAGTTCTTCTAGGAATGTCCTTCAGGATCATGTAGTGTGGTTCTACTGCGTATCTAACAATGCTCTTCCATAAAGAGTGAATATTCCAAATCCAGTCTTCCTCAGTTCCTATGTTCTTCTAACATAATATGGTTAACTTCCCTGAGTCAATGACTTGCATCTTTCTCAATCTGCAAATGCTTTCTTCCATATAACTCCAACAGTGAGTATTTCTGAACCTACTTTGTCACCCTCACCACTTGCTTGCTGTACCATAGACAATTATGTGTATAAATGGTTATAGAATGAAGACAATCATATTGTGTGAGGGATAAGAGGTAAGATATGTTTTCATTGTACACTATTTGAAATTATTCTATGACACAGGAAATCTCTGCATATTCTGGAATCTCTGTCATCAAGCAGTGGGGCCTAGATACATTGAACATGTAAAATTGGAATCACCAGAGACTCTCAAGCTGGTTGAAATTTCCAGATTCTTAAGGGGGCTTCCAGACACCTAACTTTCTATTACCCGGTGTGTGAGCTTCAACAACAGTGATACAGCAATTGACAGTAATTACCTATGATCATTTGAAAGCAAGCGTCTCTACGGCTTCAATTAGTAGTTAGGTTCTACTAACAATGAGGTCTTGTTTCAACCAATTCCAATACTGAGACCAATGCAATGTTTGTCACAAGTTAAACAATATCCTTATTTTTTAAATCAAGAAAAAATATGTAGTGATATGAATTTTTTTCACTGTACAATATTATCTTAGATCCTAATCTTCTCAGCCTTCCTGAATTTAGTATAAATGTCATAATATAAAGCTTTAGCTTTGAGTAAAAATATTTTCATCTTTTTTTAGTTTTTCCAAATTATACAAAGGATATTTCTTTCAAGATTTACAGATTCATAATATTTTATGAATGGACTCACATGAAATTAGGGTGAAGAGAATACTTTAAGAGTGAGTTGCTTAATTTTTCTTCAGAGTGCACATTCTGAAGTATGTAAAAATGTTAGAATTCTGTAGATGATTTAAGAAAAGAAGGGAAATCTAATTAATTCCTTCCTATAGAGTGGAGTATTAAGGCACAACAGGAAAGAACACCATAATGATCTGTAATATGTGTAAATTGGTAGCATTTCTCTGACACTTATCACAGTTTTCTTCAATTAAAGAGTTTTAAGGACATAAGAGACAAGCAGGGACACAGCACAGTCTGGATGACTGTCCCTGACAACAATAAAGCAGCAGTTTTATTTGTATTTTGATAGACTTTTCTTTATACTCCCTTGAATTCAAGAGAGAGCGAGCAGAAATATTGCTGAGGCTCTGAAAGCCTCTACATGTTCTCTATTTTGAATCTCTTTAACTTAACCTTGCACTACTATGACAGGAAGCCTAGAACACTACACAGAATCCTCTCTATTTTAGTTATCACAAACTATTATCCCTAATACAGTGTTTCTGACTTTGTAATGCTAAATGCTGATATATGTTTCAAATTTTTCATATGTGGGCAGATTAATCTGAAGGAGAATGATTGATTTCTTAGTTCTAAGAACACTGGAAATATATAATTTCCTTTGTTCTTAAGCAACCACTATGACAAAGACATTTAAGTTCCAAAGCAGTTTTTACTCACCTATTGAAAATCACTATGTTACAGGTTTGCAGTAAATATTCATGAGTTCAGTAAATGTTTTATGAGAGATATTTCCTGGACAGAAGCAACATAAATTCATATAAGTATCCCAAGTGCAAATGAAAACCTACCAAGTCAAACTACTTGAATCATTCAGCTTTATTTAGAGTAATTTATTTAGAAGACAATGGGGAAAGAGTTATTGACCAGAGCACAAGGGACTCATACTCAATTGTTATCCCAAAACATGAAACCTGCATTTGATAAGAATTATGAATTCAGTATACTCAAAACACACTTTCTATCTCTATGCATATTTATAGATAAAGAACATGGGGTCTGGGTGGCATAGATGGTCAAGCATTCTTTTTAAGTATGATTTCTCTCAATTTGTCAACTTGAATTAAATATATAGAATGCTGTAAGCTTTATTAGATATTTGAGGAGTAGAGTACACACCAAATTAGCTTCCCTTTGGAATGGATTATTTCTGTCTCCATGAAAATGTTACACAATATTATATTCTTCTGGATATTCTATTTGTTTAGGTCTTATAGTATTTGAGGGTGAACAAGTAAAAGTTCAATGAGAACTTTCGTATATTGACACATTTTCAAAGTTTCCCCAAGAATAAATAGTTGGCAATATCTAAGGTTTGAACACCAATTACATGAAGGTTTTTAAAAGTTTTCCATAATCATACTAATTCTCTAGTGTGGAACCTCAAATTTTGAAAAGTATATACCTTGAATAAAACATATGCCACGTTTTCCTCAACAGAAATACTTTTCTCATAAAAAAATATTAAATGGTTTCTCTGACCTAAATGAAGTCAAATAATTTTGTCATACATTACATTTGTTAAGATTTTCATGTATATGTATTCTCTCTTACATTCTAACAGACAGACCAAAAGCAACGATTCACACCTTCAATACATTTGTAAGGTTTTTCTCCTGTAAGTATTCCATAATGAATTTTAAGATGATATTTCTTTGTATAAAATTGTCTCATTCAATTCATTTCTGAATTTTCTCAATTGTATGAAATCTCTGATAATTTCCCAGACTTACATTATGGGTAATAAATTTGTCACATCCGATACATTTGTAAGGTTTCTCTCCTGAATCAATTCTTTGCTGAATACTAAGATGGGATTGTCAGGCAAAACATTTTTCCTATTCATGGCATTTGTATGGTTTTTCTCTTGTATGTACTCAATGATAAAAATGAAGATTGAATTTTTGAAAAAGCACTTGTTACATTCACTGTATTTTCAAGGTTTCTCTCCTGTGTGAATTCTCTGATGCCTTCTCAAATTAAACATTTGGGTAAAGCATTTGTCACATTTACTGCATCTGTAAGGTTTCTCTCTTGTATGAATTCTCTGATGAATACTAAGATAGGATTGTCTGGAAAAGCATTTGTCGCATTCACTACATTTGTAAGGTTTCTCTCCTGTATGAATTCTCTTATGAACACTCAGGTTACCTTTGTCAATAAAGCATTTGTCACATTCACTGCATTTGTAAGGTTTCTCTCCTGTGTGAATTCTCTGATGAATGGTAAGACGGGATTGTTGGGTAAAGCATTTGTCACATTTGCTACATTTGTAAGGTTTCTCTCCTGTATGAATTCTCTGATGAATACTAAGATGGGATTGTCTGGTAAAGCATTTGTCGCATTCACTACATTTGTAAGGTTTCTCTCCTGTATGAATTCTCTGATGCCTTCTCATATTACCTTTGTCAGTGAAGCATTTGTCACATTCACTGCATTTGTAAGGTTTCTCTCCTGTATGAATTCTCTGATGAATACTAAGACTGGATTTTTGGGTAAAGCTTTTATCACATGAGACCTTCCTTTCACAGTGATATAAAAGGACCAAACTCCATCCAATGTAAAAAGACTAGACATCGACATAGTTTTTGAGAATCATTTACAATAGATTCTCTTTGAGACCTGAAGTTCTTCTGTTCATGGAAATTATATGTCCTCACAGTAGAAAATCCAGTGAAATTATAACGGTGTTATGTATGTGAAAGACCTAACATTAAATTTTCATTATCTCAGAAAAATGTGAAGATCAAAGAAAAATAAGCACTTTAGATAACATTAACACACATATATAACAAATGGTTTGAATCATAAATGAACGTTTAAACAAAATGTGGACCTGAGACCTGTGAAAGTCCTTTTTTAAACTTGTGCTGACTAGGATTTTGAGAACAGCAGGTAATTTCCCAGGTTTGGCTCTCGGCATATGACAGCGTGGATACCCATCCAAAACCTGCCACAGAACATACATGAAACACAAGGGTATTATAAAATCAGAAATAACAAGAGATGAGACAGAGAGTGAACTGTCCAAGTGATCTGGGAACATCATATGCAAATGCCATTCACCTGAAAATGCAAGCACTATGGGATTTAGGTAGAACAGACTAAAGTAAACTCTAGGAGCTCTGTAATATCTGCAACAGCAAAGAAAACAGATAATGCAAGTACTCTATCAAAGTGTTTCTCCATAAATATTCTAACAATTGTAATATGTATGAAAAAATGAGGATAATCCCTAGTTCATGTGATAGAAAATTTACTGACAACAGGAATTTCTGTACAACAGAAATAGGAGATGCAGAGAAAAATATAAAGCTGTCATAAATTTACAATATGTAAAACTCTAAACCCCAGGCATTGGGAGACAGCAATGGGCATAGGAATGCATAAATTTTCAGAGAGAAATCAGGACATTTTTGTAAAGCATGTCACTTTATGACACTTGCCTGTCAAATACTGGTTCAGGATTGTTGTCAGCTCTATCAGTAAGAGATCATAAATTCCTGTTCCAGTAATAGATAGTGGCCTTTAGTTTCAACAATAGTAAATACATAAAAAGAATGTGTATCGTAGAATTATTTTGTCTGTATGTATAATGGCAAAAGGACATATTCCATTTCATGGAGACTGAACCAGAACTCATTCTAGAATGCAAAGAATAACACATGGTTTTACATACTTCCATCATGAAATCAATACGAACACTGGGACTTCGATTTTAAAACTAAGATCTGACATTTCCTCCAATAAACACATGATTCTGAATAGTCACAATGCCGCACTTGTGAGTCTTCCATAAAAGTTTACTATCACTTGTTTTATCACAATCTTTACAAAGTAAATAAAATAGCAATGTGTAGTGTTTAGACACTGTGACTCTTGAGTACTAGGAGACCATAGCATTCTAGCATAGCATCCCCTTGGAACTTTTCTTAGAGACTGGCTTGCTCTACTTCCAGATGTAACTGACTATGGTCACATCTAAGTGGTGTTACAATGTATATCTCTTTCCCTATCCCTTACCATCAAAAGAGGAGACATTATAATAGTATATAGTAGTAATAAATATTTATCTATAAATGAAAATCAGGGCAGCATTGAAAAATATTTTTCAGCCCCGAGAGAAATAACTGGCAATTGTAATGTTAAATCCAAAAAAGGTTGCTGCTAGTATTGACAGTGTATAAGATACATTTAATGTAGTAATTCATTAAGACATTTTTTTAATCAAAAACCTACTTAGATAATAAACTGATGGAAACATGCACAAAAGAATAAGACAGAAATTGTTCATGAGGTCATAGGAAATAAGACATTTCTTGTGAAGAATGAATGAAGACAAGAAAAGTAGGAAATATTCCTCATGTACAACACAGTAAAGCTCTATTCCACACGAGGAATGGAGAACAAAGTGATCCATACTTTGCCACTCAAAATGCCAGCAAAACCTTGCAGATTACAAATCCTGAGGAACACAATCTCACAAAGAACAGAATTTCATTGACCAAGCTTCAGAGAAGTTCACAATAGAATCCTTGGTAGAAGTCAGAATAGGTAAAACAAATATATACATTATGAAGAGAGTTATTTGTGATTCGTGGTTTCCAGATCAGTAAGAAGAAATTCTGCAGAACTAAACTGACAGCCTATTATGTAGGGATATTTGAACCTGTTCCAACTTAGTGTGTGGTTGTTAGATTCTCCTTGACATTTACCATCCAGGGCTCTCAGTTTTGTTTTACAATTATGCAGATATGGCTGAGTATATGGAGACCTGAAAATTAGAAAACATGGTTCAGAAAGAACATGGAATTTTTCATGAGAAAAAAAAACAAACATGCCAACATGGGGCAAAAGAATGGACATGAAGGAAAGAGAAGATATCATGAAAATGTCTCTTTTTGTCTGAGGATTTCAGTTTACCCTATGAGATGTGAGAGTCAGTCACACAGTTAACACACATAAAGAGTCTTTTCCCCAGCAACATTGAGGAAGGGTGAGGAAGACTCCAAGAAAACTATTGTGAACCCCAGTATGCAGACAGTTGAACTTCTCCAACTAGAGGTCTCTGAAAAAGCCTTGAGTGCAAGGTTTAAGCATTCCCACTCGTGCAAGAAGTCCACAGTGCAGAACACAACAAACCATGAAAGTGCATGTGCAGAGTGCTTTGTATGAACCAAGGAGTCATATTTCTCACATAAGTGAGCAATCATAATTATTCCAGCTGGGCAGTGGTGGTTCACACCTTTGATGTCAGCACTTGTGAGGTAGAGTCAGGCAGATTTCTGAGTTCAAGGCCAGCCTGGTCTACAGAATGAGTTACAGGACAACCAGTACTACACAGTAAAACCCTATCTTGAGAACAAAAACAACAAAAAATATTCAAAAGATACTATCTAATTCTGTCTTAATCTATAGAGAGTTTTCTACTTATTAAAATACATTGACCTGTTATCATCCTCTCACAGATGGCTGGGCTTAAACTTGGAAGAATTCAAAGAAACAAGTGAGGAATTGCTAACTGTGGTACCTATTAAGATATCAATGGAGACATTGTGGCCAAGATGACCAGCCCCTCCATCCTCCCTTCTCATTCCCCATACACTGCCCACCCCCCAACTCATGTCCTGGTTCAGGCTGGACCCAACCAGATAACTCTTCTTTCTCCCTGAACCTGAAATGCCAAAAACTAACCTCACCACCAGCCCAAGAAACAGGTATCCTTTAGCAATTCTGCAGGTTACATGTCTTAGGAAAACAATAAAGCCCCATAGGTAACTACAATGGCCTATACAACACCCGTAGCATGTGTAGCATTGTCTCTTAGTAAGGATACAACATTTAATAAAGCTTGTCCACATGGTTGAATTGGGTTTTTTTCTGGTGACACGTAGGCTTAACAGAACCTGTTAGTAATCTGTTAAACTCCACCTCCACAGTTACCTGGCAATGGCCAGGTATGCTCCTCCCAACAGTTACCTGGCAACAGGCAAGTAGCCCTGCCCACTATAAAAGGGGTTGCTTGCCCCTCCTCTCTCTCTTGCTCTCATGGTCCGTTGACCTGTGCCTACAGGTTGCTGTCTCCCCTTCCCCCTCTCTCCACGTGGTCATGGCCGGCATCCACTCTCTCTCCCAAAACCTGGGAATATGAAGACTTCAGCAACAAATGAAAGGATTTTCACATGCAGCTTGTAACAGATCACAGCAGACTAGATGGTTCCACAAGGGAGAGTTGATTAAGAGAGTGAGAGAGTGAGAGGGGAGAGAGAGGAGTAGAGAGAGAGGAGGGCTTGGCAATTTACAATAACACCAAGAATCAGAGCCCTGAAGATAGTGACACATAGAGGCAACAAGCAATAGACTTTCTCAAGGAGTTTCCACAGCCAAGAGATGTCACTGGTTTATGGAGGCAATGGTTATGCTCACTGTTGGCATACCAGAGGACTGGACACTTCACACACTAATGCACATGTGATGGTGAAAAGGAAGTATCATCATTGCAGCTTCCACATTACTTATCAACAGGACACTTCCTGAACATACATGGGAGCTTTGCAACATTCACAGACACTACAGCTGATCTTGTAACTGTAGGACATTCCTGTAAAGCAAGAATTCCAATTCAAAATGAACATCATCTTCACTGATTAAATCTAAATATATATTTTAAAATTTTATTTGCCTATGTCTGGATGTTGCTATGCTATTGATGTTGCTAGAAACACACACTTCGGGGCTGGAGAGATGGCTCAGTGGTTAAGAGCACTGACTGCTCTTTCAGAATGTCCCGAGTTCAATTCTTGGCAACCATATTGTGGCTCACAACCATCTGCAATGGGGTCTGATGCCCTCTTCTGGTGTGTCTGAAGACAGCTACGATGTACTTATATAAAATAAATAAATAAATCTTAAACACACACAACCACACCCACACCCACACACTTCTTATTACTTTGTGGATAATTGAAAAGAATAGTCCTGCAGTCAATTGCTGTTCTACTACCACAGAAAGAACAGGAGCTCATTGCTCTCATAGTAGAACAGCTGAGGAGGTATGGCCTGTTTGAATAGTTTTACCAATACTGCCTGGCTAAGAAATTACAACTTCCGCTTAATAACAATTATACAGATTTCTACCAATAGGTTATGGCTCTGTAATCAATTCTAGACATTCCTCCTTGTCTTTTGGGGTAACCTAGAAGAATGGGTATGGAGGATGTTTGTCCGGTCTTAGGAGAGTTGGCTGTTTCCTAATGTCCAGGGTCTATGAAGAGGCATCTGAGGATAGGTCAGAAGAAACAGGTCCAGTAGAAGCAGCAGTGTGTGTGACAGGAGATGGAGCACCTGGAGGTTGCTTCTCTGGAGCTATTTTGGATGTGCCTGGAGTTGACAAGATGTGGATGGCACCTGTTTGGTCCATGAGAGGTAGATCTGAGTGGGTTTCCTGTAGCTTCTAAGTTTACAAAAGACATAACAACAAAAAAAGTTTACAAAAGAGACAACAGCATGAGTTAACAACAAGAGCAGTCTTTAAGATGAACCTATGCTGGATCGTATAGTGGAATGTTTTGTTAGAGTTAGGCAAGTTTATAGGAACTCAGATAATATTAGGACAGTGGCATAGCAAGAACAGAAAATATGAAGCATTTAATTGATGGCAACTGAGTTTAGGTAATTGAAGATCTCCGTAGAGGGGAGACCCTCACTCAAGTCTCAGAAAGTTGCGACCACCCAGTAATCTGCTGGAGACACCATGTACCAGAGCAATAGCGAGGTTTATTAGGGTGTGTGACAGCTAGCTGCAGGTCAATTCGTATGCCCAAGCAGGAGCTGAATTGACCCCAACAGGGAGTCTGAGAGGGGTTTTTAAGGAGAAAAACCACAAACCAAGGAATGGGGAGGGGGCTCATGTTTGTTAAGGTGGCATAACATAAAAATAGCAGAACATTCCAAAGGAACCCAACCTACTTGAGTCAGGGTCATGTGAAAACTTTCTGTACGCTTATCTTTCTCAAGAATGTGGCCCTGCCCTGTTACTTCGGCCTTACCCCTGTCACTGCGGTTCTCAGCTTGGTTCCCAGCTGGCTAACTTGCATTCTAGCCAGTTCCCCTAACTAGCCTGCCCACATTCTTAACTTGTTTCATGGCTTGGTTTCTCCATGTCTTTATAAAGAAGGCCTAAAGAATATTTTATATGTCTAAAAAGAATTCTATATACCCAGTATTTATAATTTTTCACTCTACATAATGAGGTAACATATAATCTGTGAAAGCTTAGCTGTCAATGTAGTCAGAAGTCTGAGAAAGAGTAAACAATAATCTACCAGTTATATATTATTTTAAAAAATGACAGAGTCCACTAGCCAAGAGTTTCCGTGGTCTCCATAGTCTCTTGGGTGAAGTCAGTTGGCTTCCAAGGGCAGAAGATGCAGGGCATTTTTCTGGGGAATGGATACGTGTGACACGAAAAATGACTTACCTTGGTTTGACTTACCATCTTGGGTCAACTGTTAGAGGCTTTGGGAATTCTGTCGGCCATAAACTTAAATATACTATTAGCAGACTTCTGACAAGACTGAGAGCCATAAGGATTGATTGTAACTGAATAGAATAGCAGTAATAAAAATCTATTAAGACAGAGTCTTCCCCATCCTCTCTTAGTAACTTTGGCGCGTTGTATAGGTAGAGAAAAGCACATTTTTGTATTAGGAAACAAACATTTGGCTCAGACCATAATAATAAAGCTGGATCCTATGGCTGGCAGGGGTTTGAGCTAGCAGAGACTTCCTGCTAGCTGCTGGAAGTCGCTGCCCAGTGTCTCTGGCAGCTAGAGTTTACAGTGGGCAAGGAAAAGAAATCGGATCCCATATCACAGCAATGTTTATGTTAGTTGTTTTTGTAGCAGAAGGCATTGCTAGCCCTCACTTTACAGGTCCCAGGCAGAGAGGGAGAGGGAATGCCTCACTTGCATGCTGGGGCAGCCAAGCCCTTTGTGCTGGTGGTTGTGCATGTGGAGAAGCATGTCTAGCTGTTCTGATCTAAACCTCCAGACAGCAACTAGAGTCTCAGCAAATCCCCCATATTGGTTTAGTGAAAAGAAAAATTAGAGAGAGGTGTGGGGTTGAACAGGTTTCAAGGCTAAGAGAACCTGGGGTGCGGAACAGGCAGAACACATGGAAGGAGTATAACAAAGGTAGATAAGTGCTCAAACATAGGGAATTTCTTTCCATTTACCAGACTGCTGGAAGTATGTGTTAAGACCCCTTAAAATAACTGGGTCTAGCATGTCATTAAGTGGCTACTTTAGTCCGTTGTCTAGAGGGTATCAAATCCAGACCTTATTGCAGAGGTGTATCAATTTGGAAGGCCTCAAATCAGGTGTTAATTTTAGAGATTTGAGGTTTTTCAGTAGACAACCCAGTGGGGTGTTTGTGGGTACAGTCAAAGACAATGTGGTACCTAGTGGATGACGTGGCTGTTACCTAGCCATCAGTCGGCACCCCGAAAGAAAAGCTGGCAATGAAAAATAAAATCAGGATAACAGCCTAGATATCAGGTCATCGTGAGAATATCTAGGGGCCTCTGCGGAGCTAGTAAGCCACAAAATAGTAGAATTGGTAACAGGATCTCTGGCAGCTGAAAGAGCTTGGTGTGGGGGTTGGGGGGAGCTGGGAGCTATTTCCAAGAGGGGAATCACCCAATGGCCAATGTCCTAGGTTGTAGTTCAGCTAGAGGCCAATCATATGGACTGGGGCAATGAAAAGCCAACTCTTTAGCCCAGGAAAGCCTGACCAGACACTAACTGGGCATCCAGGGTCCCTGCTGCCAATCGGAAACTCCTTACCAATTAGTATGTGTGTGTTTGTGGGCTTGTGCAATCTGGTATCAGGAAAGGTGCAACCATGAGGTCTTTGTCCCCTGTCTGGCTGCCCAGCCCACATGGTAGCACACCACATGGGGGCCGCAGTGGCACAGTTCATATGGTGGAAGTTTTGTGAGCCTCACAATGGCCTACGTTAATTCACATACCAAGTGACAGCAGGTAGCAGCAGATGGAATCCCTGTGGTGTAGCAGTGGTGGTGGTGGCAGTGGGGTTGAGGCGGGCCTTATTTATAATAGCCAGAAGCTGGAAAGAACAAAGATGTCCTTCAAGAGAGGAATGGATACAAAAATTGTGGTACATTTCCACAGTGGAGTATTACACAGCTATTAGAACCAATGAATTCAAGAAATTCTTAGGTAAATGGATGGAACTAGAACATATCATCCTGAGTGAGGTAAACCAATCACAAAAGTATACACATGGTATTCACTCACTGATAATTGGATATTAGCCAAGAAGCTCGAAATAACCAAGATTCAACTCACAGACTACATGAAGCTCATGAAGAAGGAAGACCAACTGTGGGTGATTCTATCCTTCTTAAAAAGAATACCAAAATACTCAGGGGAGCAAATATGGAGACAAAGTGTGGAACAGAAACTGAAGGAGGCGCCATCTGGAGACCATTTCACCTGGGTATTCATCCCATGTGCAGTCACCAAAGGTAGACGCTGATGTGGATGTCAGGAAGTGCATGCTGACAGGAGCCTGATATAGCTGACTCCTTAGAGGTCTGCCAGAGTCTGACATATACAGAAGCGGATGCTCACAGCTAACCATTGAACTGATCAAGTGGTTCCCAATGGAGGAGGTAGAAGACTGAAGGAGCTGAAAGGATTTTTGGCTCCATGAGGAGAGCAATAATACCAACAAACCAGAGCTCCCAGGGTCTAAACCACCAACCTAGGAGCATACAGGAAAGGACCCACGGATCCAGCTATATATGTAGGGGAGGATGGCCTCGTCAGACATAGGTGTGAGAGGATATCCTTGGTCCCATGAAGGCTGGACTCCGAGTGTGGGGGAATTCAAGGGTGGGGAGATGTGGGTGGTGGGTGGGGCTAGGGGCACATCATCATAGAAGCAGGAGCTGGGATGGGATAGGGGGTTCCTGGGCGGGAGGAGGGGGAAATGGGGTAAGGGGATAAATCTAAAATATAAATAAAATATCCAATAAAATAAAATGATGTTAGGTTAAGGCACAATATTATTTACTGCTTGAATGGGTAGGCAAAATAGAGAAATTCATTGGGAAAACTGTTTAGAGTTTTGTCAAAAAAAAAAAGAAAAAGAAATAAAGAAAACTAGAAATAGAACTACAATCCATACTGCACTGTTTAGCCATTTGTTAATAATGGTTTCCTGATTGTTCTCTATAATTCTCTATGGACACACATCCACATCTACATATGCTGGGAAAGGAGACGACAGAATTACTCAAGTCTCCTTAGGGAATATAGCTGGGAAATCAACTCTTTTCATGATGATAATGAGACCCAGGATTCTCAAGAGATTTCTAATGTTCAAAAACTGTTGTGATGATTGTGACAGGTTAAAATGGACTGCAGCTCTGCAGAGTTGAGAGGTGTGAAACACAAGCCCAGAACTGGTAGTCTGCCTTTAAAGTACAGAGCTCTGAGCCCATGGACACCTTTCAGATGACAGGACTTCTTGTTTTCCAATGTGGTGAGTTGAATTCTTCAACATATTATGTTAATGCAAAAAAAAAACCCTAATGTCACAAGCTAATCGATTCTGTATGTGAATTGATTAAACATATTGGTAATTAATAACGCATCTGAGTTGAGGAAAGGAAAAAAATAAAAGCTTTTCCCTCAGAGGCATTTAACTGTGAGTCCAAAGTTGAATTCTCTACTCCATGTTCCCTGTGCCTTTCATCCTTTGTCTGTCTGTTTCCTGAGTTTAAATCTGTGACTGCCTGAAGGCTGCCCTCTGTATCTCTCCCTGTGTGTCTTCCTTCTGTCTCCATGTTTGTGTCTGTCTGTGTACTCTGTATGTGTCTATCTGTTGTCTGTTTGAATCTTCCTGGCTGGTCTTAAGAAAGAGCTTTGCAGTGTTTATGGAACACTAAGGAAACCATCACATGGAGTAGGAATGGGATAGTGTACAGAAATCTTTAACAGAATTTCAAACAGGATTGGGTAACTGGCTCGAAGTGATCAAGACAACAAACATTTATAAACATCACTCTTCATCAATCAATACTCATAGCAGTATATTCATTGTGGAAGGTTGCTTTAAGCGATTGTATTTCATGTTTTGAGCAAATGACATTCATGCAGTTTGTGGTGGGAGCATGAAAAAAGTACATAAATTAGTGTCCTGTCCAGCAGGGCATTAAACAGGGGTCCAGGGAGATCACCTGAAAGAGAAGATGGTGGAAACAGCCAAACACAAGGAAGATGGCTTGTCTATAGGCTGATCAAACCATAATTTTTACTTTTTTACACAAAGGTTATATACACAAAATGGCAGGATGTGGAGAAAGGGATGATGCAGGAGCCTAGGTGTTCAAGGGGAGTACAGATATCTTCCAGAACAGTGTGTCAGATAGGTGAAGGTTCAGGGGAAAGATCATTATGACTCTGCCTATGATTCACTTGTCTTTATCTAAGTTGGTACTATACACCAAGGTTACCTATCTACAAGGCCTATGAGTAGATTCCAACAAAGCTGTTTGTTTACAATAGCTTCTAGGTATCTATTCTGGTGTTTGTCCACAGAGACCCAAGACTTGGTGCTAGCAGGCATGTATGTCAGGCCTATTGCTGATTTTAGGCCTTCAGTGTATAAGCATGGCTGCTCCTGACAAATTAGCATTGCAGCTATGCATCCGGTTAGGTTTTAAAAGTTGATAACAAGAGAAATCCAAGGAAAATTAGGTTTGTTTTTACATTGATTTTCTTGAAAAGTATGCTAAACATCAAGTTGAATACATAGTAGGATCACAATTTTAAATCTTATATTTCTTCAAATTACATTAACTCTGGTTATGAAGTCCAGGAACAAATTCCATCTATTAGAAGGTAAGATCATTTTTATAATGCATTGCCACAGTTATGGTTCTGCCAATGCATTGGAAAGCACCATGGAGCAAGACTCCATGGAGTTCTCCTGGCTGTATCCTTTGTAAGATGCTTGTACAAAAATAAAAATTGAAAAGTGCCATCTTATAAGTGTATGAAGGTGAATCTAATGAATTCTCTGAATACTCAAAGAGATGCAGTCTCAGTTGATCTTGTCTATTCTACTGGGTTACAACAACTGAGTTTTTGGCAAAAGAAATTTCATAAAAATACCCAAACAATTCAGCAAATTGACAACCCAAGGTGTTGCTTTTCACAAACTGACAGCAAGTCCTCATTGCTAAGGACAAGACTGACACAGATCATTGTATATGAGGAGGTCAAGCTGGTGCCTTCAAGAACATTGACTCTAAGTTTCCAGTGTCCTTCTTATGGGAAGGAGCTTTGAAAGCTACACAAAGTGAAACATATACACTGGAACCAAACACACAGCCTTTGACCTATAATCTGCACCTGCACAACATGCTAGGTCGATGATGTCATGAATTCATTGGGAATAGCCAGCCAATATCTGATTTGACTAAAATACAAAAGGCACACTGTCGAATGTGATAATTTGTATGCACATGTTTATATATAAGTACAATGGTAGCTTTTTGTGGACACATCAATATTATAAATAATTGCAAGGAGATTTCTACATGCTTTATAGCATAGAGCCTACAGTGGAGCAGTCTCTCAGTTATCATTAAATTTATATGTATTCAAGGCTATGACCTGCCATGTGGCTAGCTAGCTCTTTCCCTCTCTGCTCCTGTTCCCATCTACCTGTTCTCTTCACTGTTTCCCAATAAATCTCCTGCATCTGCATTCAACTCTCTGCATCACTTCATCGAACCATGAATTCTGCCTTCCAATTTTTGTCCCAGGTTTTATCTTACATGCAATCAGATGTCAGACATCATCAGAACATCAGCAGATTGCCTATAGGCATAGAGGCTGCCTGACCTTCAAGTATCTGAGCAGGCTTGAAAAGACAAGAATGTACAAATGTAAGGCTATTGGTGGAATATAGAAATGACAATACCAAGATCCTGTTAGCATTTATTTCTCTGCCCATATAGCAGTCAATGTTTGAAAATACACAGACACACCTGAATACAGTGTGATGAAAAGGGGCCTCAACCCATGTGCAGTGTCCCGGAAGGCCAGAAGAGTTAATTGGAGACTGCAATTTACAATGTCACTTTGATGTAGCCTACTCTGGCCTCAAATGAAGAGGAATACACCTGCCCCAGTGTTCTGAATGCTGAGATTATGCCAGAAGCACTTGCATATTATCTGTCTATAGAGTCAAATAATGTAATCGCACTTTGTATGTGTGAACAACACAATTTATATTCTAGAAAACATCTTTTGACTGTCTATGCATTTAAACTACCACAACACTAATATCCTAAGAACTAAAAATATCCAGAAAATCTATTTTAGTTGTAGAGGGTCAAAGGATCTTGTGGTCATACGTTAGCTCTAGGGAAACCAGGAATATAAAAGCCACACTGGCTTCTCTTCAAAGGATGAGAAGTACACTCTTTTCTGACCAAAAGTGAGGGAATGGCTGTAGTAAGTAGCTTGGTGATCTGTGGTAGATGTAGTGCCAGGCCACAGCTGAAACTCCCAGGCTATTAAGATTATTGCAAACTCTTCCTCCCTAGGGAATTGTTTCTTAGTCAATAGAAACTACCCTGGGGGAGATGTGACATTCACTGTATATATTGGTGTTTTCTATGATGTAGGTTTAATCCCAGTTTAGGCCCTTTAGTTTTTGAACCCAACTTAATTAAAGAGTCACATGTACTTTGCACTAGACTTTTAAAGTAGTCACATTTTAATATTTGTTGTGCTCAGAGGATTGAGATAATAGTCACCAAGATTTTTTTTTCAAAGTTATATTCTACTTAAATATTCCTAAAATAAACCACATTGCGTCAGAATCTAGAACTTTCACCCAACACAGGGTACTGAGTGTGCAGGATAAACTTTGTTTATCTCCTCGTTTTAACAATTCAGAAATTCCTGAATTTACACAACTTAGGAATTAAAATCCCCCCAAACTACAAACTTACATATTCCCACTGCTGATAATCCTACCTCCACAATGAAACCCTATACAAAGCCTGCCTCTCAGTTCTCTTCTAAATTTCAGCTGAGCAGAGGCAGCCTCCCTTCAGTGTTTTTCAGTAAATATCTTGTGTTTGATTTGTTGATACCTAAGGCTTTGTGGTAAATCTTGGTTTCTATCAGCCAGGAGTCCTCTTATCTCAGAGCTGTTAACACTTGCACTTCGACACTTTATCCTGAGGGCTGCAAGAGTTTCTTGGGGATAATCCACCATGCACCTAACACCAGTGCTGAAATATATACAGAGTGGTAGTGAACTAGATTTTCATTTTTGTCTTGTTGATTGTTACTTGGACAGACTTAGTGTTTGCAGAGACCCCCATACTTACATTACCTAACCAGTAAACATCAAACACAATCTTTCATTCTGAACAATAAACTCAAGAGTTAAACAGAATCTTTCTTCCCCTTTGAAAATTATACTGTTTTGATGTCATTATTTATAAGGACCCCTCAAGAAGATACATTATCCCCACCCAGGAAAATGTTTCACAAAAAACTGCCAAAATATAGACAAGAAATCTGAGACAAGAACTGATGGGACACAAATTGTAACGCCTGCACATCAAATATTAATGATGAAGTTCATGGTGAACATCAATGTTAGTAAATGTAGATGTGGAAATACAGGACCACAGTCAGTTTGGCCAAAATTGTGGGAAAAAATGTGAGTCTATGCAACTACAAATGTGGTTTGCATTACTATAAAGTTGGCTGAGTTTGAATGGCCTGAGAATAGCAAAGAGCCGAGGAAAGAGAAGAGGAGAGAAATGAACACTATGTAGTTGAGAATATGGTTATTGGCTGCCCAGAGACTGTAGCAATGGAGGCACACAGCACGACTCTGGTGTGGCTTGAATGTCTGAGGGTCTCCGGAAATTGTAGCTCTCTAACTGTACTGAAATACAGATGATAACTTCTGAAAATTCCTAAAAACTTTCTTGTTCTTTCTGAGGGTAAAATGCTGCTGGTTTAGGGATATAACACCTGTACCCTAACAAGAGAGTATTAAGTAATATGGCCTTTGTTCTATCTCCGCAGGAACTGTGTGTCTTGCTGCCTGCTTCTGATTTAAGCATTTATTATTAAATTGTGAAAAGTTTTCTATGAAAGCTATTTAGGAAGAAATATGAAAAGATGCTAAGCAGAGGAAAGGGAAAGTCTCCTCTAATTGGGGAAAAGGAAAACATTCTTCTCTCATCTACTTGTCCTCAGTACTTATACATCTCTCAGAGTACATGATCACATGTTAAAACGTTCATCACAAGTTCACACAAAATATCAAATCATAAATTGAAACAGAAGTTTACAACAGAGAATGTTTACATGCATATTCATTGGGAGTAATTATCTGGCTAAACAACCATTACCTGTCACAGCTCTACAGGTTCACTGGAAATTAAACACGATAACTAAGTTATTGTTGAAAATTTGTATGAATAAACCCAGTCAATATTTTACCTTCTGTCCTACTACCTACAATAAATTGTTAGT
>NW_021618355.1:0-2976 GCF_004785775.1 Grammomys surdaster | reverse complement strand
GATAGAGATAAAATTTGGAAACAAGGTCTAGAAAATAATTTACCAAATCTAGCAAATCAAAATAAGGCAGGTGCTGCAATATTCCAATTACAACATAAAGAGAAACTAAGATTATGGAAGCAGGGCTTAGAACAGACAATATAGGAAATTATAGAGCAGCATGAACATCAGAAAAAGAAACTTATATCTTGGCAACAGGGCTTAGAGGAAACAGTTGAATTGAAGACACAAGATATTATAGATCAGAATAAGAGACAGAAAGAGGAAAGTGAAAGTGGGAGACAGGAGCTTGAAAAGATGCTAGAACAGAGGATGCAGCAGCTCACAGATCAGGCTGAGCAGCAGAGAGAAAATAATGAGGAATGGAAGCAAGACTTGGAGAATAACCTTTTAAAATTAATCAATCAAAATAAAATGGACACTAAACTATCAGAGTTACAATATAAGGAAAAATTCAAGATATTGATGCATAACCTCGAACAGAGACTACACGAACTCAAGGAACAGGAAGAGTGACAAAAGGAGAGATATGAACCACGGACACAGACCTTAATGGAGAAATTTAAAATTTCAGTTAAGGAAAATACTCAGGTAGAGACAGAAAACTAGACAAAATCAATCAAGGGTTATTAGAAAACAAACTTTAGTTTATCCGGTTAATATACAACAAAGACCTCCAGATGTTGATAATTGACATGGTTATCAGGAATTTGAATGACAACCTGTGGATGTGTTAGATCTGAGAAAATTTAAGGAAAGTGTCACTAATTTTGGAATGCACTCACCGTTTGTAAAACAAATCCTGACTTCTTGGGCTATTAAAAATAGAATAATCCCCCAAGACTGGAAAGATATGACAAGAGCAATACTAGAACCTGCTGCAAATTTACAATGGGTTGCATGGTGGAGAGATGAGGCGAGGAAGATAACACCACAAAATAGAGCCAGGAGAAGAGAGATTTCCCTAGACCAACTGCTTGGTGAAGGTCGCTATGCTGAGGTAGATGTGCAGGCTGTATATGATGAAGAAACTCTTGCACTGTCTCGATTGTCAGCCTTAAAGGCCTAGGACAATGTCGCAGAATCAGGGAATAGACTGGAAACATTTACTCAAGTCATACAAGGTCCAAAAGAAAGCTTCCCTGACTTTTTACAAAGGCTAACCTCAGCTGTTGAAAGGAGTGTATCAGATTCAGTAGCAAGAAAGATGATGAATGAATCTCTAGCCTTTGAAAATGCAACTACTGAGCTAGGCAATGGAGGCACACGACTTTGATCCCAGCACTTGGGAGGCAGAGGCCAGCAGATTTCTGAGTTCGAGGCCAGCCTGGTCTACAGAGTGAGTTCAAGGACAGCCAGGGCTATACAGGGAAACCCTGTCTTGAAGAACAAACAAACAAACACAAAACAAACAAAAACAAAAAAAAGAAAAGAAAAAAAAGAAATGTGGAAAATCGAGGATGTTGACAGATCTCAGAGCAATTGATAAGATTATTCAGGCTATGGGTTCCTTGTAGCCTGGGATCATATTGCCTTCCTTGTTGCCTAAGGAATGGCCCATCATAGTGATTGATCTGAAAGACTGTTTCTTCATGATTCCTCTACATGAATTCGATAAGGAAAGGTTTGCTTTCTCAGTACCTACCTTCAATAGAGGTCACCCAGTTAAAAGATATCATCGGAAAGCCTTTCCACAAAGAATGTTAAATAGCCCTACCTTGTGTCAATATTTTGTACAACAGCCACTGGAGATGATTAGCAAACAATTTCCCCAATCCATTATTTATCATTATATGGATGATATTTTGTTCACTGATCCAGATAGTAATATCTTGGAAAGAATGTTTGGTGAAGTAAAGAAAACCTTGCCTTGCTGGGGATTAAAAATAGCCCCTACAAAAATACAAAGAGGGGATTCTATTAATTATCTAGGATATAAAATAAGTCTACAAAGGATTAAGCTACAAAAGGTACAAATCAGAAGAAACCAGTTAAGGACCCTTAATGATTTTCAGAAGCTACTGGGAGATATCAACTGGCTGTGGCCAGCAATTGGCTTGGCCACTCAAGAGCAGAGTAATTTATTTCAAACCTTACAAGGTGATAAAGATTTAAATGGTCCAAGGAAACTAACACCAGAGGCTGAGAAGGAGTTAGTTTTGTTAGAAAGAAAATTACATGCTACACAGATCTAGATTGTATTGATCCAAAGATGGCCTACATCTTAGTTATCTTACCTTCTACTCATTCTCCTACAAGAATTCTCATGCAGAAAGAAGATTATGTCTTAGAATGGATATTTTTAGCTCATAACAGGGTAAGAAATTAAAAATCTACATTGAGAAGGTCTCTGAATGGATACTAAAAGGAAAAATGAGACTTTGACAATTAGTCAGAATGGACCTGGCTGAAATTGTTGTACCTTTTACTAATGCAGAATTTGCCTCATTATGGGCACAAGAGGAACACTGGCAAAGAGCATGCAGTAACTTCTTGGGAAAGATTAACAACAGATACCCTAAAAGCAAGTGGCTTCAGTTCATAAAAAGAAATAATTGGATTCTCCCTCATATAATAAAGGGAACTCCAATATCTGGAGACCCCTACATTTTACACTGATGCTAGTAAATCAGAAAAGGCAGGATGTAAATCAGAAGACATAAGTAAGGTGGCTGAGAGTCTCTATAAGTCAGTTCAAAAATCTGAATTATATGCAGTAATCACGGTGTTTTCAGATTTTCAAGAGTCTCTTAATATATTAACTGACTCTCAATATGCAGAAAGGGTTGTTTTACACATAGAGACTGCTTAACTTATTCAGGATGATTCTGAATTGACCTCACTATTTATTCAACTACAACAAATGATTAGAAATAGGAGTTACCCACTATATATAACACGCATAAGATCCCATACAGGTCTGCCAGGCCCTCTGGCACAAGGTAATAATGAAATCCACCAGGTATTGATAGGAAG
>NW_021618354.1:2740-3394 GCF_004785775.1 Grammomys surdaster | reverse complement strand
TCAGCTATTAAAAAGAATGAATTCGAGAGGTTCCTAGGTAAATGGATGGAACTAGAAATTATCATCCTGAGTGAAGTAAGCCAATCACAAAAGAACACACACGGTATTCACTCACTGATTATTGGATATTAGCCCAGAACCTTGAAATGCCCAAGATGCAACTCACAAGCCACATGAAGCTCATGAAGAAGGAAGACCAAGTGGGGGTGATTCGGTCCTTCTTAGAAGGAGCAACAAATTACTCAAGGGAGCAAATATGGAGACAAAGTGAGGGACAGAAACTGAAGGAGGGGCCGTTTCAAGACCACTCCACCTGAGTATCTATCCCATGTGCAATCAACAAAGGTAGAGGCTGATGTGGAAGTCAGGAAGTGCATGCTGATAAGAGCCTGATATGGATGTCTCTTCAGAGGCCTTCAAGAGTGCGACATATTCAGAGGCAGATGCTCACAACTAGCCATTGAACTGATCATGGGGTTCTCAATGGAGGAGTTAGAGTAAGGACTGAAGGAGCTGAAAGGGTTTGTGGCACCATGAGGAGAGCAACAATACCAACCAACCACAGCTCCCAGGGTCCTAACCACCAGCCTGGGAGCACTTAGGGAGGGATCCAGGGCTTCAGCTGAATACGTAAGAGTGGAGGGCCCTGCTGGG
>NW_021618354.1:0-2640 GCF_004785775.1 Grammomys surdaster | reverse complement strand
GGGGGGTAGGTGGGGGTTACATCCACGGAGAAGAAGGAGGAGGGGTAAGGGGATGGGATGTTCCCGGGTGAGTAGGGGATGGGGTAAGAGGACAACATATGAAATGTAAATAAAATATCCAATAAAAAAAAAAGAAAGATGATAAAAAAAAAGAGTCTTCTTTCTACTGGGTACTAGAATTGTTATACGTACCGCATGGGGGTTGCAGATATTCCCTGGGTTTGGGGGGCTAGACACCACAGAGCTGATCAGCAGAGGCAACAGCCATGTCAATGACTCATCGGTTCTGGGCCAGCACTGTTACTAGTGTGGGAACTTAGAGCGGGATCATGACGGTCAGGCCAGGAGCTAGTGGACGATACCTCCCACGATACCTCCCACAACAGGATACCACTTCCCTAACGGGTCTGCTTTGTCTGGCCTCAGTGGGAGAGAATGCTAGGCAGTGCACTGTGGAGTAGTAACCCAACGTGCAGCTGGCAAGATACCCATGAACAGACCTGTAGCACACTGCATCACTAAGCTGTGGTACTCCATGGTCAGGTACATCAAATGCACTTTTGATTTATAGTATTTTCAAGCATTTGTATATTTAAATGTGTCCACTTTATGGCCATAATTTTATCATCAATTTTATTTAAACATTTGATTTAAGCAGTCAAGATTTCCTGATTTCCCTACACCTGGTTGCTGCATGAATATAAACACTGATACAATTCCCAAGTCTCCTAGATAGGCCCACTGGAGCCCCAAACGCCACACACAGTGGCCCCACATAACAAAGCGAAACCAGATTCAGCTGTCTAACCCACTCCCTAACTGGCAGTTAGTGTTACCTCTGTAGTGGGAGAACAAGAGGCAGAAATGAGACGGGATTTTAATGACTGGATTTTATTGTAGTCTTTGGCCATAAACAACAACAAAATGTCCATGGTCCTCTCCTGCTTGGAGGCCAGAAATGCTAGAAACATGAGGCAGTTTGTGGTCCTTCGTCTGGTTCCTAAAGGAGTCGATGGCCACCTATTCAAAAGGGAGAATACTACAGTGGCCTTGACAGGGCTCTGTAGAGGCTGTTAGGTGGAGTTACTTCTCTGGTTGAGTACCGCCAAGCTGACAACCCAAGCTACACAAACGTAAGTGGGTTAATTCAGTTGTGTGGCAACACATTTTGACTAAGAAACGACAACAAAACAAAAACCCTTATATTCAAAGAAAATGGAACATTTGCTGGACCTCTCAGTCAGAAGTAATAATGCACCTTAAGGTCACTTAAATTTAAGACTGTGTCCTCAATCTGTTTAATCTGCCTTTACGAGAACAATGCAACAGCCAACCTTACTTGCCTTAGATTTCTTATATAATTAACTTTTACAATCTAAATTAATACATGGCTATAATCTTAAATTATATACTCTTCCCAGGAGTAATGTACATGTTTCTATATGTGTTATGATGACAATTTAATAAAAATTGGAGAAAAGGTAGCCTTACAAAGATTCCTGTAAGTATCCCTCCCTCATTCTTTTCCCCATGAGACGGTTTCTGTGTTGTTGAATAAAAGAGAGGGGGAAATCCCTTTATTTGGTACACACACACAAACGAGAGAGGGGTGGGGGAGACAAGACAACATTCAGAAAGCCCTTTGTTAGGGACAAGCTCACAGGGACATACACAGAGACAAAGAGACAGGGACTCTCAGAATCATAAGACAATATTCAGACAGGTACAGGTCACACTCATATAGCAGAAAGACAGAACAAAAAAGAAAAACATAGCAAGAGTAGAGAATTCAAATCTGGGCTACTTCTTGATTAAATTATACCAAGGAGAAATGCTTTTGTTTATTTCCTTAATCTGACATCAACATACTATGGGTGACTAAATTTACCAAGATATTCAAATTGAGCCACAATTGGACAGTCAATCACTCCACCAAAGAACCAGTCCAAAAGAAAGTGGAATTTCCTCTAGGAAAGCAGGCTCTCCTTAAACCACGTTAAAAAGAGGGGAAAAGTAAATAGCCCTTTGATGAGTATAGTGGTTTAAATATGCTTGGACCAAGGAGTGGCACTATTAGAAGGTATGGCCTTGTTCCAGTGTGTCATTGTGGACGTGGGCTTTGAGACTCTTCTAGCTGCCTGGAAGACAGTCTGCTCCTAGCTTGCTTTGGATGAAGATGTAGAACTCTTAGCTCTTCCTGCACCATGCCTATCTAGACACTGCCATGCTTCATACCATGATGATAATGGACTCTGAACCTCTGAACCTGTAAGCCAGTCCCAATTAAATGTTGCCTTTATAGGAGTTGCCTTGGTCATGATATATCTTCTCAGCAATGGCAACCCTAACTAAGACAATGAGGTAGTATATTTTCCTTCCCATAGTTTTCACTTTAGCATAGTCCCTAAAGCTGGCCCAACATTCTGTTGGGTCTGCCTGTCTTTCCATCTGCTGACTCAGAAACTCTGGCTTTCTCACTCTCTTCCTAATGTTTCTTTCCCTGCCATGTGACTGCTTGTTGCCATGTGACTGACCTCCATACTGAATTGAAAACATCACACACACCACATACAAACACACACACAGAGAAAGAGAGAGAGAGAGAGAGAGAGAGAGAGAGAGAGAGAGAGAGAGAGAGAG
>NW_021618353.1:0-5841 GCF_004785775.1 Grammomys surdaster | reverse complement strand
CTATAGTTACTTTCTTATATGCTCTCCATTTTCACTTCTATGGGACTTTTAGAATATGGTCAACAGTATGCTATTTCTTTACTCTCATTTTTTTTTATTGGATATTTTATTTACATTTCATATGTTATCCCCTTACCCCATCCCCCACCCACCCGGGAACCCCCCATCCCCTTACCCCTCCTCCTTCTTCTCCGTGGATGTAACCCCCACCTACCCCCCCACTCCCACTTACCCACCCTCAAAATTCCCACCGCCTGGGGCGTCCAGCCTTCATGAGGTCAAGGATCTCATCTTCCACCTGTGCCCGGCAGGGCCCTCCACTCTTACATATTCAGCTGAAGCCCTGGATCCCTCCATAAGTGCTCCCAGGCTGGTGGTTAGGACCCTGGGAGCTGTGGTTGGTTGGTATTGTTGCTTTCCTCATGGTGCCACAAACCCTTTCAGCTCCTTCAGTCCTTACTCTAACTCCTCCATTGAGAACCTCATGATCAGTTCAATGGCTAGTTGTGAGAATCTGCCTCTGAATATGTCAGACTCTTGAAGGCCTCTGAGGAGACATCCATATCAGGCCCTTATCGGCATGCACTTCCTGACTTCCACATCAGCATCTACCTTTGGTGACAGCACATGGGATGGATACTCAGGTGGAAAGGTCTTCAAATGGCCCCTCCTTCAGTTTCTGTCCCTCAATTTGTCTCCATATTTGCTCCCTTGAGTATTTTGTTGCTCCTTCTAAGAAGAACTGAATCACCCCCACTTGGTCTTCCTTTTTTATGAGCTTCATGTGGCCTGTGAGTTGCATCTTGGGCATTTCAAGGTTCTGGGCTAATATCCAATAATCAGTGAGTGAATACCATGTGTGTTCTTTTGTGGTTGGCTTACCTCACTCAGGATGATAATTTCTAGTTCCATCCATTTACCTAGGAAACTCTCGAATTCATTGTTTTTAATAGCTGAGTAGTACTCCATTGTGTAAATATACCACATTTTTTGAATCCATTCCTCAGTTGAAGGACATCTGGGTTCTTTCCAGCTCCTGGCTATTATAAATAAGGCTGCTATGAACATAGTTGAGCATATGTCCTTGTTATATGTTCGAGCATCTTCTGGGTATATGCCTAGGAGTGGTATAGCTGGATCCTCAGGTAATGCTATGTCCAATTTTCTGAGGAACTGCCAGACTGATTTCCAAAGTGGTTGCACCATCTTGCAGTCCCACCAACAATGGAGGAGTGTTCCTCTTTCTCCACACCCTCGCCAGCATCTACTATCACCTGAGTTCTTAATCTTAGCCATTCTGACTGGTGTGAGATGGAATCTCAGAGTTGTTTTGATTTGCATTTCCCTGATGACTAAGGACACTGAACATTTCTTTAGGTGCTTCTCGGCCATTCGAGTTTCTTCCATTGAAAATTGTTTATTAAGCTCTATACCCCATTTTTTAATAGGGTAATTTGGTTGTCTGGAGTCTAATTTCTTGAGTTCTTTGTATATATTGGATATTAGCCCTCTATCAGATGTAGGATTGGTAAAGAACTTTTCCCAATTTGTTGGTTGTCGTTTTGTCCTATTGACAGTGTCCTTTGCCTTACAGAAACTTTGCAATTTTATGAAGTCCCATTTGTCAATTCTTGATCTTAGAGCATATGCGATTGGTGTTCCGTTCAGGAACTTTTTCCCCTGTGCCCAAGTATTCGAGGGTCTTCCCCACATTCTCTTCTATTAGTTTCAGTGTATCTGGTTTTATGTGGAGGTCCTTTATCCACTTAGACTTGAGCTTTGTACATGGAGATAAGAATGGATCAATTTTAATTCTTCTACATGTTGTCCTCCAGTTGAACCAGCACCATTTGTTGAAAATGCTGTCCTTTTTCCACTGGACAGTTTTAGCTCCTTTGTGAAAGATAAAGTGACCATAGGAGTGTGTGTTCATTTCTGGGTCTTCAATTCTATTCCATTGATCTTCCTGCCTGTCTCTGTACCAATATCAGGTAGTTTTTATCACTATTGCTCTGTAGTACAGCTTTAGGTCAGGGATGGTGATTCCTCCAGAAGTTCTTTTATTGTTGAGAATAGTTTTTGCTATCCTGTGTTTTTTGTTATTCCATATGAATTTGAGAATTTCCTTTTCTAACTCTGTGAAGAATTGAGTTGGTATTTTAATGGGGATTGCATTGAATCTGTAGATTGCTTTTGGCAAGATGGCCATTTTTATTATATTAATCCTGCCAATCCATGAGCATGGGAGATCTTTCCATCTTCTGAGATCTTCTTCGATTTCTTTCTTCAGGGACTAGAAGTTTTTGTCGTACAGGTCTTTCACTTGCTTGGTTAGATTCACACCAAGGTATTTCATATTATTTGCAACTATTGTGAAGGGTGTCATTTCCCTAATTTCTTTTTCAGTCTGTTTATCTTTCATGTAGAGGAAGGCTACTGATTTGTTTGAGTTGATTTTATAACCAGCCACTTTGCTGAAGTTGTTTATCAGGTTTAGGAGTTCTCTGGTGGAAGTTTGGGGGTCACTTAAGTATACTATCATATCATCTGCAAATAGCAATATTTTGACTTCTTCCTTTCCTATTTGTATCCCTTTGACTTCTTTTTGTTGTCTAATTGCTCTGGCTAGGACTTCCAGTACTATATTGAATAGGTAGGGGGAGAGTGGGCAGCCTTGTCTAGTCCCTGATCTTGGTGGGATTGCTTCAAGTTTCTCTCCATTTAGCTTGATGTTGGCTACTGGTTTGCTGTATATTGCTTTTACTATGTTTAGGTATGGGTCTTGAATTCCTGATCTTTCCAAGACTTTTATCATGAAGGGATGTTGAATTTTGTCAAATGCTTTCTCAGCATCTAGTGAGATGATCATGTGGTTTTTTTCTTTGAGTTTGTTTATATAGTGGATTACATTGATGGATTTCCAAATATTGAACCATCCCTGCATTCCTGGGATAAAACCTACTTGATCATGATGGATGATTGTTTTGATGTGTTCTTGGATTCGGTTTGCTAGAATTTTATTGAGTATTTTTGCATCGATGTTCATAAGGGAGATTGGTCTGAAGTTCTCTTTCTTTGTCGGGTCTTTGTGGGGTTTGGGTATGAGTGTAATTGTAGCTTCATAGAACGAATTGGGTAGTGTTCCTTCTGTTTCTATTTTGTGGAATAGTTTGAAGAGAATTGGTATTAGGTCTTCCTTGAAGGTCTGATAAAATTCAGCACTAAAACCATCTGGTCCTGGGCTTTTTTTAGTGGGGAGACTTTTAATGACTGCTGCTATTTCCCTAGGTGTTATGGGACTATTTAGATGCTTTATCTGCTCCTGGTTTAACTTTGGGACCTGGTATCTGTCTAGGAAATTGTCCATTTCTTCTAGGTTTTCCAGTTTTGTTGAGTATAGGCCTTTGTAGTAGAATCTGATGATTTTTTGAATTTCTTCAGTTTCTGTTGTTATGTCTCCCTTTTCAGTTCTGATTTTATTAATTTGGATACTGTCTCTGTGTCCTCTGGTTAATCTGGCTAACGGTTTATCTATCTTATTGATTTTCTCAAAGAACCAACTCCTGGTTTTATTGATATTTTGTATTGTTCTTTCTGTTTCTATTTGGTTGATTTCAGAGCTGAGTTTGATTATTTCCTGCCTTCTACTCCTCCTGGGTGTATTTGCTTCTTTTTATTCTAGAGCTTTTAGTTGTGCAGTCAACTTGTTAGTGTGTGCTCTTTCCAGTTTCTTTTTGTATGCACTTAGAGCTATGAGTTTTCCTCTTAGCACTGCCTTCATGGAGTTCCCACAAGTTTTGGTATGATGTGTCCTCATTTTCATTGAATTCTAAAAAGTCTTCAATTTCTTTCTTTATTTCTTCCTTGAGCAAGTCATCATTGAGTAGAGAGTTGTTCAGTTTCCATGTGCACGTGGGTTTTCCATTGGTTTTGTCATTATTAAAGACCAGTCTTATTCCGTGGTGATCTGATAAAATGCAAGGGATTATTTCAATCTTTTTGTATCTGTAGAGGCCTGCTTTGTGACCAATTATATGGTCTATTTTGGAGAAGGTACCATGAGGTGCTGAGAAAAAGGTATATTCTTTTGTTTTAGGATGAAATGTTCTATAGATGTCTGTTAAGTCAATTTGGTTCATAACTTTTGTTAATGTCAAAGTGCCTCGGTTTAGTTTCTGTTTCCATGATCTGTCCATTGCTGCAAGTGGGGTGTTGAAATCCCCTACTATTGTTGTGTGAGGTGTAATGTGTGTTTTGAGCTTTAGTAAAGTTTCTTTTATGTATGTAGGTGCCCTTGCATTTGGAGCATAGATGTTCAGAATTGAGAGTTCACCTTGGTAGATTTTTCCTTTGATGAGTATGAAGTGTCCTTCCTTATCTTTTTTGATTAATTTTGGATGAAAGTCGATTTTATTTGATATTAGAATGGCTACTCCAGCTTGTTTCTTGGGACCATTGGCTTGGAAAATTGTTTTCCACCCTTTTATTCTGAGGTAGTGTCTGTCTTTGTCACTGAGGTGCGTTTCTTGTATGCAGGAAAATTCTGGGTCTTGTTTGTGTATCCAGTCTGATAGTCTGTGTCTTTTTATTGGGGAATTGAGACCATTGATGTTAAGAGATATTAAGGAAAAATGATTGTGGCTTCCTGTTTTTTTGCTATTAGAGGTAAAGTTATGTTTGTATAGTTATCTTCTTTTGGGGTTGTTGGAAGATTACTTCCTTGCTTTTTCTAGGTTGTAGTTTCCCTCCTTGTGTTGGCATTTTCCATCAATTATCCTTTGAAGTTCTGGGTTTGTGGGAAGATATTGTGCAAATTTGGTTTTGTCATGGAATATCTTTGTTTCACCATCTATAGTGATTGAGAGTTTTTCTGGGTATAGTAATCTGGGCTGGCAATTGTGTTCCCTTAGAGTCTGTATGATGACATTCCAGGCTCTTCTGGCTTTTATAGTCTCTGGTGAGAAGTCTGGTGTAATTCTTATAGGTCTGCCTTTGTATGTTACTTGACCTTTTTCCCTTACTGCTTTTAGTATTTTTTCTTTGTTTTGTGCATCTGATGTTTTGATTATTATGTGACGGGAGGTATTCCTTTTCTGGTCTAGTCTATTTGGTGTTCTGTAGGCTTCTTGTATGTTTATGGGCATCTTGTTCTTTAGGTTAGGGAAGTTCTCCTCAATAATTTTCTTGAAGATATTTACTGTCCCTTTAAGTTGGGACTCTTCATTCTCATCTATACCTATTATCCTTAGGTTTGGCCTTCTCATTGTGTCCTGAATTTCCTGGATGTTTTGAGTTAGGAGTTTTTTGCATTTTGCATTTTCTTTGACAACTATATTTTCTACCGTATCTTCTGCATTTGAGATTCTCTCTTCTATCTCTTGTATTCGGTTGGTGATGCTTGTGTCTATGACTCCTGACCTCTTTCTTAAGTTTTCTATTTCCATGGTTGTCTCCCTTTGAGCTTTCTTTATTGTTTCTATTTCCATTTTCAGATCCTGAATGTTTTTGTTTAATTCCTTCTTTGTGTTTTCTTGCATTTCCTTAAGGGATTTCTGTGATTCCTCTTTAAGGGCTTCTATCTGTTTACTTGTACTCTCCTGTATTTCTTTAAGGGAGTTACTTAATTCCTTCTTATAATCCTCTATCATCATCATGAGAAGTGATTTTAATTCTGAATCCTGCTTTTCAGGTGTGATGGGGTGTTCAGTGCTTGCTATATTGGGAGAACTGGGTACTGATGATGCCAAGAAACTTTGGTTTCTGTTGCTTATGTTCTTGCGCTTGCCTTTCGCCATCTGGTTAACTCTAGTGTTGCCTGCCCTCACTGTGTAAGACTGGAGT
>NW_021618352.1:0-1260 GCF_004785775.1 Grammomys surdaster | reverse complement strand
GAGTATTTATGAAATACTACAGTGCATCCCTCTCCTGACATTGTGTCCCTGAGTAAATCTTGGAAATGGTTTTGCTTCAGGACAATTCCCCCTCATAATTTTGCAGTGTGCTACATTTCAGAAAAATCATTCCATGTTAATTCCCTAGCTTCCTTTTGAATGACATTAGGGATGTTTTAATCTCATGGGAACTGTAGTGTGTTGTAAAGTTCATGGATAATAAACATGATTAACTGTTTTTTTTAATGGTGCTACCAGGGTTTTCTGAGAAGTAGACAAGGTAGGTTTATATAGTAGAATATGATGCTTCAACTTGGAGCTTGCTGGAGGATGTTCTTGCAGCTCTCTTTCTTAGGCTCTTGAGTGTTGTGTGGAACCACATATGTGTGCAGAGCTTGTGGCTTACTTTTAGGATCAGCAACTATCTGCTTGGAAACAGTTTCTGGAACAGAATTAAGTACAGGCCTGGGCAGCAGAGCCTGGGTTTGTCTAAGAGCCTACTACACAGCTTAGGTCCCACTACTTCCTCAAGTGACATGAAATGTGCTGAACAACAGCAAACTTTTGATTGGGGTATGTGTGTTTATGTTTGTGTGTGTCTGTGTGTCTGTGTGTCTGTGTGTCTGTGTTTGTATATTAATGCATGCACTGTTTTTTTGTACATATATGTGTTTCTATGTATGCATGTATGTATGTATGTATGTATGTATGTATGTATACATGTATTTACTTGGTCAGCAAACATCTTACACAATAATAGAGGCCAGCTTCAATGAGAAAGTCCTCTGTCAATTCACTTTGCATCAAGGAAACATCAAACACAGCAGCCCTTCATCATGCTGCTCTATCTAGCTCAATAGAACAAAAGGAGACAGATAATGCTGTAAAGTTGGATTGTCAGCCATTGTTAAAGGAAAACTATTTATCAGTATTGAAACTGTGTATATAGAGAAAACTGTTAACCCATAATGAAATCATTTTTAGGAAAACAAAACACTGTTGTACATGGAGGTGAGTAGGAGGCTGCTGTGTCATATCCGTGTTCCCGAGAGTCAACAAGGCTGGTTAAGGGTCTGTGTCCCTTCTCTGCTCTTGGTGGATAGTGACTGCCCGCAGGGGGCTCGGTGCATCTTCTCAGCATCCTAGTTTGTTTTCCTTACATCTTACCATTTTCTTTCTAACTCTGCCTTAGTTTGTCTCAGTTATCCTTGGCCTTGGAGTTTGTCCTGGGTATTACTATTTGAGAAACTTAGTTGCTTG
>NW_021618351.1:0-2695 GCF_004785775.1 Grammomys surdaster | reverse complement strand
TGATATTTCAGGTTTATTTATTTCTGATTTACTATTTTCATGACTCATGACTATGGATTATTCATGTTCATTTTTTTCAGCTTTACCATTATGCACGAATGGTGATTATTGATTATTCATATTCATTTATTTCTGACTTACTACTATCTATGACTGATGACTATTGATATTTCAGCTTTATTTATTTTTGGTTAACTATTCAATATTACTGATGACTAATGATTATTCATGTTCATTTATTTCTGATTTATTATTATCAACGATTGGTAAATATTGATTATTCCTGTACTTTTATTTCTGACATCCTATTAACTATGACTGATGACTACTGATATTTCAGCTTTATTTATTTCTGACTTCCCATGAACTATGACTTATGACTATTGATTATTCATGTTCATTTATTTCTGATTTACTATTATCCACGAATTGTGAGTATTGATTAAATCTGTTCATTTATTTCTGAAATTCTATTATCTATGAATGATGACTATTAATACTTCAGCTTTATTTATTTCTGACTTCCTATGAACTTTGACTAATGACTATTGATTTTTCGTGTTCATTTATTTCTGGTTTAGTATTATCCACGAATCGTGAATATTGATTATTCCTGTTCAATTATTTGTGACTTACTATTATCTATGACTGATGACTATTGATATTTCACCTTTATTTTTTTCTGGTTTATTATTAAGTATGATTGATGACTATTGATTATTCATGTTCATTTATATCTGATTTACTATTATCCATGAACGGTGAATATTGATTATTCATGTTCATTTATTTCTGATTAACTATTATCGACGAATGGCGAATACTGTTTATTCCTGTTCATTTATTTCTGACTTACTAATATCTATGACTGATGACTATTGATATTTCAGCATTATATATTTCTGATTTACTATTGAGTATGTCTGATGACTATTGATTACTCATGTTCATTTATTTCTGATTAACTATTATCCACGAATTCTGAATGTTGATTATTCATGTTCATTTATTTCTGACTTACTATTACCTATGACTGATAACAATTGATATTTAAGCTTTTTCTTTCTGCTTTACTACTAAGTATGACTGATGACTATTGATTATTCATGTTCATTTATTTCTAATCAACTATTATCCACGAAAGGTGAATATTGAATCTTCATGTTCATTTATTTCCAACTTGCTATTATATATGTCTGATGACTATTATTATTTCCTCCTTAATTAACTCTGATTTTCTATTAACTTAGACTGATGACTTTTGGTTATTCATGTTCATTTATTTCTGATTTACTATTATCTACGAATCGTGAATATTGATTATTCATGTTAATTTATTTCTGACTTACTATTATTTATGACTGATGACTATTGATACTTCAGCTACATTTATTTCTGATTTACTATGAACTATGATGTCTATCGATTATTAATTTTCATTTTATTCATCTTTACCATTATTCACGAATGGTGAATATTGATTATCCATGTTCATTTATTTCGGATTTACTATTATCCACGAATGCTGAATATTGATTATTCATGTTCATTTTTTCTGACTTACTATTATCTATGACTGATGACTATTGATATTTCAGCTTTATTTTTTTCCGATTTACAATTAACTATGACTGATGACTTTAGTTATTCATGTTCATTTTTTTCAGATTTACCATTATCCACGAATGGTGAATATTGATTATTCATGTTCATTTATTTCTGACTTAATACTATCTATGACTAATGACTTTTGATATTTCATCTTTATTTATTTCTGGTTTACTATTAAATATGTCTGATGACTATTTATTAGTCATGTTCGTTTATATCTGATTTACTATTATCCACGAAAGCTGAATATTGATTATTCATGTTTTTTTATGTCTGACTTACTATTATCTATGACTGATGACTAGTGATAATTCAGCTTTATTTATTTCTGATTTCCTTTTAACTATGACTGATGACTATTGGTTATTCATGATCATTTATTTCTGATTTACTATTATCCACGAATCGTGAATATTGATTATTCCTGTTAATTTATTTCTGATTTACTACTATCTATGATTGATGACTCATGATACTTCAGCTTTATTTACTTCTGATTTCCCGAGAACTATGACTGATGACTATCGATTAATCCTGTTTTTTATTTCTGATTTACCATTATCCACTAATGGTGAATATTGATTATTCATGTTCATTTATTTTTGACTTACTATTATCTATGACTGACGATAATTGATAGTTCGGCTTTATTTTTTTCTGATTTTCTATTAACTATGACTGATGACTATTGGTTATTCATGATCATTTATTTCTGATTTACTATTATCCACAAATCGTGAATATTGATTATTGCTGTTCATTTATTTCTGATTTACTATTATTTATTACTGATGACTCATAATACTTCAGCTTTATTTACTTCTGATTTCCTGTGAACTATGACTGATGATTGTTGATTATTCATGTTCATTTTTTCAGATTTACCATTATCCACTAATGGTGAATATTGATTATTCATGTTCATTTATTTCGGACTTACTATTATCTATTACTGATGACAATTGATATTACAGATTTATATGTTTCTGATTTACTATGAACTATGGCTGATGACTATTGATAATTCATGTTCTTTTATTTCTGATTTACTATTATCCACGAATGGTGAATATTTATTTTTCCG
>NW_021618350.1:0-1367 GCF_004785775.1 Grammomys surdaster | reverse complement strand
CTGCCAGAACCCTAACAACGCCGAGGTACTGGCCGGCGAACCCCAAGAGTGATGAGATGAATGAGAAGGTTCTGGACTTCTGGCACTTCCTGCCTAGGCTGCTAACCGTGTCCAAAACAAGGACCAGGGAACCTATGAGGATTATGTTGAAGGTCTTCGTGTGTTTGACAAGGAAGAGAATGGCACCGTCATGGGTGCTGAAATCCGTCATGTTCTAGTCACACTGAGAAGATGACAGAGGAAGATGTAGAGATGCTAGTGGCGGGGCACGAGGACTGCAACGGATGCATCAAATATGAAGAGCTTGTCTGGATGTTGCTGAATGACTGAGGACATTTCTGTATCCCGAGCATAGATTTCTGTGTGGCCCCAGAGGCCCCATATCACAGCACCTTGCCCTTCTGGTTTCTTTTGGAAGATGTTTGCCTTCACCAAATAAAATTTACTCTCTTTGAAACAAAACAGAGATAAAAATTCTTAAACTGACTTAAACATTGTACATTGTACACATGTATCAAAGTGTTACATGGTACTTCAATAACATATTTTTTTGTGTTTTTTTGTATGGAGGTTTATATTGGCTTTTGGTTTGCTGCATATTGCTTTTATTATGTTTAGGTATAGGCCTTGTATTCCTGATGTCTCCAATACTTTTAACATGAACGGGTGTTGTATTTTTTCAAATGCATTTTCCACTATCTATGTGATGACCATGTGATTTTTTCCCTTTGACATTGTTTATATAGTGGATTATGTTAATGTATTTTCATATTGAACCAACCTTGCATGACTGGGATGAAACCTACTTGATCGTAGTGAATGAAGGTTTTAATGTGTTCTTGGATTTGGTTTGTGAGAATTTTATTTAGTAAGTTTGCATCAATATTCATAAGGAATATTGTCTGAAGTTCTCTTTTTTTTTTGTTGGGTCCTCATATGGTTTAGGTATCAGAGTAATTTGTGGCTTCATAGAATGAATTAGGTAATTTTCCTTCTGTTTATATCTTATGAAATATTTTGAGGAGTGTTAGTATTAGCTCTTCGTTGAAGAGTCTAGTAGAATTCTGCACTAAAACCACCTGGCCCCAGGCTTTTATTTTGGTTGATAGGTTTCTAATGACTACTTCTATTTCCTTAGGAGACATGAAACTGTTTTAGGTAGTTTATCTGCTCAGGATTTTACTTTCATAGGTGGTATCTGTCTAGAAAAACATTCATGTCACCTAGATTTTACAGTTTTCAGGACTATAGGCCTTCGTAGTAAGACCTGATGGTTGTTTCTGATTTCCTCAGCTACTCTTGTTACATTTACTTTTTAATTTCTGATTTCATTAATTTGGACACTGTCTCTGTGACCTTTATTTAGT
>NW_021618349.1:0-2050 GCF_004785775.1 Grammomys surdaster | reverse complement strand
ATGGATTTCCGAATATTGAACCAACCCTGCATTCCTGGGATGAAGCCAACTTGATCGTGATGGATAATTGTTTTGATGTGTTCTTGAATTCGGTTCGCTAGAATTTTATTGAGTAATTTTGCATCAATGTTCATAAGGGAGATTGGCCTGAAGTTCTCTTTCTTTGTTGGGTCTTTGTGTGGCTTAGGTATGAGTGTAATTGTGGCTTCAAAGAATGAGTTGGGTAGTGTACCTTCTGTTTCTATTTTGTGGAATAGTTTGAAAAGAATTGGGATTAGGTCTTCCTTGAAGGTCTGATAGAATTCTGCACTAAAACCGTCTGGTCCCGGGCTTTTCTTTGTAGGGAGACTTTTAATGACTGCTTCTATTTCATTTGGGGTTATGGGACTGTTTAGATGGTTTATCTGGTCCTGATTTAACATTGGCAACTGGTATTTGTCTAGGAAATTGTCCATTTCATCCAAATTTTCCAATTTTGTTGAATATAGGCTTTTGTAGTAGGATCTGATGATTTTTTTAATTTCCTCAGTTTCTGTTGTTATGTCCCCCTGTTGAGTTCTGATTTTATTAATTTGGATACTGTCTCTCTGCCCTCTGATTAGTCTAGCTAAGGGTTTATCTATCTTGTTGATTTTCTCAAAGAACCAGCTCCTGGTTTTATTGATTCTTTGGATAGTTCTTTTTGTTTCAATTTGGTTGATTTCAGCCCTGAGTTTAATTATTTCCTGCCTTCTACTCCTCTTGGGTGTATTAGCTTCTTTTTGTTCTAGGTCTTTCAGGTGCTCTGTCAAGCTGTTAGTGTATGCTCCCTCCAGTTTCTTTTTGTAGGCACTTAGAGCTATGAATTTTCCTCTTAGCACTGCTTTCATTGTATCCCATAAATTTTGGTATGATGTGTCATCATTTTCATTAAATTCTAAAAAGTTTTTAATTTCTTTCTTTATTTCTTCCCTTACCTGATTATCAAGGAGTAGGGTGTTGTTCAGTTTCCATGTAAATGTGGGCTTTCCATTCTCTTTGTCATTTTTGAAGACCAGCCTTAGACCATGGTGATCTGATAGGATGCAGGGAATTATTTCAATTTTCTTATATCTGTTGAGGCCTGTCTTGTGCCCAATTATATGGTCTATTTTGGAGAAGGTACCATGAGGTGCTGAGAAAAAGGTATATTCTTTTGCTTTAGGGTGAAATGTTCTATAGATATCTGTTAAGTCCATTTGGTTCATAACTTCTGTTAGTTTTACTGTATCTCTATTTAGTTTCTGTTTCCATGATTTATCCATTGCTGAGAGTGGGGTGTTGAAGTCTCCCACTATTTTTATGTGAGGTGCAATGTGTGTTTTGAGCTTTAGTAAGGTTTCTTTTATGAAATTCGATGCTCTTGTATTTGGCGCATAGATATTCAGAATTGAGAGTTCATGTTGGTTGACTTTTCCTTTGACAAGTATGAAATGCCCTTCCTTATCCTTTTTGATAGTTTTAAGTTGAAAGTTGATTTTATTCGATATTAGAATGGCTACTCCCGCTTGTTTCTTAGTGCCATTTTCTTGAAAAACTGTTTTCCAACCTTTTACTCTAAGGCAGTGTCTGTCTTTGTCACTGAGGTGGGTTTCCTGTAAGCAGCAAAAAGCTGGGTCCTGTTTGCGTATCCAGTCCGTTAGCCTATGCCTTTTTATTGGGGAATTGAGTCCATTGATGTTAAGAGATATTAAGGAGAGGGTGTTCTTGCTTCCTGTCATTTTTGCTAATAGTGGAGACATCGTTTGTGTGGTTATCTTCTTTTGGGTTTGATGGCAAAGGATTATTTTCTTGCTCTTTCTGGGGTATGATTGCCCTCCTTGTATTGGAGCTTTCCTGCTATTATCCTTTGTAAAGCTGGTTTTGTGGGAAGATACTGTGTAAATTCAGTTTTGTCATGGAATATCTTAGTTTCTCCGTCTATGGTAATTGAGAGTTTTGCTGGGTAAAGTAGCTTGGGCTGGCATCTATGTTCTCTTAGGGTTTGTATGATATTTGTCCAGGATCTTCTGGCTTTTATAGTATCTGGTGA
>NW_021618348.1:2347-4465 GCF_004785775.1 Grammomys surdaster | reverse complement strand
TCTGGGTTCACAGTTAGTCTACAGATCATGTTCCATGACAGCAATACTTAGGCAGTGAGCAAACCATTGAGACTAGGTTGCTGGGATAAATGCCATTGAACTAGGAGCCGTGTTCCAGCACCAACAAATGATAGAACTTGGAAGTTTTGGGCATGTTGCTATGGTTTTAGAATCCAGAATAATAGAGTTTACTTGGATAGCTGAATCAATTTAGTTTGAGCTAAGAAATTGCCAGTGACTTAGAAACTGTCACCGTTGATGTATAATATATTGGAAGTATTTTACGAGAGCACCAAGAAGCTGTGTTCCAGAGATAGCCCTCCTGCAGGCAGCCAGATATTTTGTAAGAATCTTCCAGATGGTACTGAATGAATGAAGGGATCCTGAAGAGCAGTTGAGGCCTGGACCTGTGAGTGGCTAGGTAAGGCCATTGGGGAAATTGCTGCTTCAGTGTCTGTTGAAGTCCAAGGACTGAAAGGGGTTATACAATAAAGCTGAGGATTGGTACCTTGAAGACTGCCTAGGAGAGGCTCATGGTGGAAGTGTTGGCTGGTGGAAGCAGAAGAACTGGGTGTATTTGAGAGTCCAGTAAAATGGGATGACCACAAGGAAGAGCAGCAACAGTTGAGTACTATTGGCAGGAGCTTATGGTCACACTGAAACTAGAACTGAAAGGTGAAACCCAAGTTCTTTTTGTAAGAGCCCAGATGATCCTCAGTGAACCCTGTGGGATGCCTGTTTAGGAAAGCAGCTATAAGGGATTGGAACCAGCACAAGACAAAGGTGACAGTTTCCTTTATACAGCACAAGTGGATTATAGTTTGCAAACCTGAAAAGAGTTGGACATCAATAAAGTCAATACAGGAATTGAAATTTTTGCAGTTGTATTTTTGGCTTCATTTGAAGGAGTATCATCACTGTGAAGTTTTGAAATGTTTGTATACATCCTATGATGTTGTACATATGTGATCTGATGTTAAGCTTTTATTTGATGCTGGAATGAATTATGAATTTTAGAGAGTTCAGGAAGTGAAATGGACATTTAGGATTCTGAGCTTTGTTGAGTCTGGACTAGACTATGGGTATTTTGGCATTGGATAGTTTCTAAGGTCCTTTGGCTTGGTATAGCCCCCATACTCTCATTGGTTTGCACAAGCAAATTAGTTCCAGGGAATGGCTTTGATTATTTCACTATCTTTAACTTACAAGAATTTAGCACTAATCAGATATGTGGCCTTACTGAGGATGGGGTCACTTTGTCATAGGAAGTGTGTCACAATGTGGGTTTCATAAAAATCTCAGGTCAGGCCAACTTGGTTAAAACCATCCTTCTGGCAGCCTGTGGGACAGAATAATCTGCCTTCCTTGGCACCTTTAGCACTATGTCTTTCTAAATGCTGCCCTCATTTCTCCCTTAGTGATAATAGAAGGAGTCTTTAGACTGTAAATCAGTCCAAATTCACTATCATTCTAAATAGGAGTTTTCTTACTCATGGGATCTCTTCATTGTGATGAATACTTAACTAACAAAGATGTGGGTACCAGAGACTGGGTTATCATTGTGATAGGTCTGTCCATGTTTTTGTTTGTAGGAAATTCGATTCTGGCAGTTTGGATGCTTAAATGGAGCTTAGTATGCTGAATTATTAGCCACAGGACAGAGTGGTGCTAAGAGTTATTTTAGCTAAAGGGGCTTGGCTTAGTAGATTTCAGAGGATAGGAATATTATTATGAGTCTTAGAAAAAAATTCTTTTTTCATTTTTGTGAGAAATAGGACTCCCTTATGCCCTTGTCTTAAGATTTTTCTGGTTTGTAACTTAAAGCGATATTGATTAATAGCATTATGAAAGAGAGCCTCAAAGAGACCTAGATTAGACTTTGTTTTGTGGTTCACTCTCATGGGGAACATTTTGAAGAAATATGGTAAACTGAGAATCGAAACCTCAAAATGTACGAGGTCATATTTAGGGTTCACAAATATATATCAGGAAGCAGATTGGATCTTAAATCAAACGTCCACGGATATTAAATCGAGGTAGCTGAGAATTGACCTGAGGGCAATATCCACCCCAAGTTGGCATTCTGTTTGTGGATCTTCAGTTGATTAAGGGCTGGTT
>NW_021618348.1:1999-2247 GCF_004785775.1 Grammomys surdaster | reverse complement strand
ATGGCCAAGGCATGGATGGGATGGCTGCTGTCTGTTGTCATGATGACTACAAATGTAGTGAACCAAAATCCATAAATGGAAGATAAATAAGAGATCTATATCCTGAGGCTAGAAAACAGAGGTTTTTGATCTGTAACATGACACGGGATTCACAAGCTTTGGTTAGAGATCTTGAGAAAACTGGCTGTAGTATTCTTAATTTCCTCTTCTATTTAATAAAAATTAGAAGCATTTTGATGTCTTCTCAC
>NW_021618348.1:663-1899 GCF_004785775.1 Grammomys surdaster | reverse complement strand
TTTTTTTTAAGCTAAACTTTTATCATTTTTTCTGGAATTTCGTACTTTATGATACATGTCTTTGTTGAAAATTAAATTTAGATAAATGATTTTTCAATTGTTTTCTTCACAGTGCTTATTAATGTAAGTACTATTTAGTGTTCTTTGTTTTTCTTAATACCTTTTGACATTCCAATCTCCATTACAGTCAAATGATTTCAAATGGATTTATTTATCTTGTATTTTTGAAAGATACCTCTTCCTGTACTCTGTGCCTCCATCTTTACCACCCACTGATATATTCCTCCAGTTTTCATCAACACTTGACTCAAATCCTTCAATAAAATTTAATCTATTTCCTATTGCCATGGAGACCCATAAGTCTCCCCCACCCCCTGACCTGTCTTTAGCCCTCCTTATTTTGCCTAGGCTGTCTGGATCTGAGGATTATAGCATGATTTTCCTTATTTTATAGCTAATGTACAAATATAAGTTAGTACTTATAATGTTTGTCTTTCTGGTTACCTGTCTGTCTTTATTTCTGTCTCACTTAGTATAATCTTCTCTAGTTCCATCCATTTTTCTGCAAATTTAAAGATGTCATTATTTCTAACCACTGAGTAGTATTTCATCGTGTAAGTGTGCCACTTATTCTTTATACATTTATTTATTCATAGTTGAGAAATATCTAGATTGTTTACAGTTTTTGGTCATTATGAATAAAACTATAATGAAGATGTTTGAACAAGTGTCCTTGTGGTAATATGGAGAGTTTTCTGGGTATATGCTCAAGAGTGATATAGCTGTGCCTTCAAGCAGAACAATTTCCAATAATCTGAGGAACAATCATGTTGATTTTCATAGTGGCTGTACTAGTTTGCTCTTCCACTAGCAATTGAGAAGTGTTCCTCTTGTTTCAAATCATTGCCACCTTGTGCTGTCCCTTGGGGCTTAAACTTAGGCATTCTGATAGGTGTTAGATGGAATCAGCAAATAGTTCTAAATTGCATTCTTCTGATGGCTAGAGATGTTGAGCACTTTTAAAGCATTTCTAGGCAATTTAAATCATCTAGAGAATTCTCTATTGAGATAATGTATCCCATTTTCAATGGTATTGTTGGATTTGTTGATGTCTGGTTTCTTGAGTCCTTTATATATATTGGAAATTAGCATTCAGTCAGATATGGAGCTGATGAAAATCTTTTCCCATTCTGTGGGGTACTGTTTTTGTCATTTTGGTGTTGTTCTCTGCCTTAC
>NW_021618348.1:0-563 GCF_004785775.1 Grammomys surdaster | reverse complement strand
GAGGTATGGCTTAATTGGCATTCTTCTATATGCTGGCATCCAGTTAGACTAGCACCACTTGTTAACGATGCTTTCTGTTTTCTATTGTGTATTTCAAGCTTCTGTGTTACACATTAGTTTCCATATGTGTATGGATTTATATCTAGACATCAATTCAATTTCATTGATCAACTGATCTGTTTTTATGCCAATACCACACCATTTTTGTTCCTATAGCTCTTTTGTATAGCTTGAAATCAGAACAACATATTCGAGTTGTTCTTTCATTGTATAGGATTGTTTTAGCTATCCTGTGTTGTTTGCTTTGACTTTTGTTGTATTCTTTAGATTTGTTTTTTCTTTTTATATAAATCTGTATAGTGCCCTTTTAAGATCTGAAAGATATGACTTGGAATTTTTATAGAAATTGTTTTGAATTTGTAGATTGCATTTGCTTGTTTGTCAATTTTTTTGCTATGTTATTCTGACCAATCCATGCACATAAGAGAGCTAACTTGTGATATTGTCTTCAATTTCTTTCTTCGAAGACTTGAAGGTTTGTCACACAAGAATATCATTTGTTT
>NW_021618347.1:0-5247 GCF_004785775.1 Grammomys surdaster | reverse complement strand
TCCCTTCTGCCCCTGCCTGGTCCTCTGGGCTGGAGCAGACACAGAGTTGGTCTGCTCCTGTCCTGTGGAGAAACTGAATCCTGAGTCATCCAGGAGCCACTGCACTCAGAGCAGCTGACACAGAGTCGGTCTGCTCCTGTCCTGTTGAGAAACTGAATCCTGAGCCATCCAGGAGCCACTGCACTCAGAGCAGCTGGAGCCACTGCACTCAGAGCAGCTGAAACTGAATCCTGAGTCATCGAGGACCCACTGCACTCAGAGAAGAAGGATTTCCAGATCCAAGAGGTGGCCTGAGTACCAGGAGTTATTCCACCCAGGAGATTAGGAGCATAAGACCACAGAGACCTCTGGACTCTGAGGAGCTCTGCAATAAGCAAGATAACTGGAAATACAGACTCCAGTTTTACACAGTGAGGGCAGGTACCACTAGAGTTAACCAGATGGCGAAAGGCAAGCGCAAGAACATAAGCAATGGAAACCAAAGTTTCTTGGCATCATCAGTGACCAATTCTCCCAATATAGCAAGCCCTGAACACCCCATCACACCTGAAAAGCAGGATTCAGAATTAAAATCACTTCTCATGATGATGATAGAGGATTATAAGAAGGAATTAAGTAACTCCCTTAAAGAAATACAGGAGAGTACAAGTAAACAGATAGAAGCCCTTAAAGAGGAATCACAGAAATCCCTTAAAGAATTGGAAGAAAACACAAAGAAGGAATTAAACAAAAACATTCAGGATCTGAAACTAGAAATAGAAACAATAAAGAAAGTTCAAAGGGAGACAACCATGGAGATAGAAAACCTAAGAAAGAGATCAGGAGTCACAGATGCAAGCATCACCAACCGAATACAAGAGATAGAAGAGAGAATCTCAAATGCAGAAGATACGGTGGAAAATATTGACACAGTTGTCAAAGAAAATGCAAAATGCAAAAAACTCCTAACTCAAAACATCCAGGAAATCCAGGACACAATGAGAAGACCAAACCTAAGGATAATAGGTATAGATGAGAATGAAGATTCCCAACTTAAAGGGCCAGTAAATATCTTCAACAAAATTATTGAGGAAAACTTCCCTAACCTAAAGAACAAGATGCCCATAAACATACAAGAAGCCTACAGAACACCAAATAGACTAGACCAGAAAAGAAATACCTCCCGTCACATAATAATCAAAACATCAGATGCACAAAACAAAGAAAAAATACTAAAAGCAGTAAGGGAAAAAGGTCAAGTAACATATAAAGGCAGACCTATAAGAATTACACCAGACTTCTCACCAGAGACTATAAAAGCCAGAAGAGCCTGGACTGACATCATACAGACACTAAGAGAACACAATTGCCAGCCCAGATTACTATACCCAGCAAAACTCTCAAACACTATAGATGGTGAAACCAAGATATTCCATGACAAAACCAAATTTGCACAATATCTTCCCACAAACCCAGCACTTCAAAGGATAATTGATGGAAAACGCCAACACAAGGAGGGAAACTACAACCTAGAAAAAGCAAGGAAGTAATCTTCCAACAACCCCAAAAGAAGATAACTATACAAACATAACTTTACCTCTAATAGCAAAAATAACAGGAAGCCACAATCATTTTTCCTTAATATCTCTTAACAACAATGGTCTCAATTCCCCAATAAAAAGATGCAGACTATCAGACTGGATACACAAACAAGACCCAGAATATTGCTGCATACAAGAAAGGCACCTCAGTGACAAAGACAGACACTACCTCAGAATAAAATGGTGGAAAACAATTTTTCAAGCCAATGGTCCCAAGAAACAAGCTGGAGTAGCCATTCTAATATCAAATAAAATCGACTTTCATCCAAAATTAATCAAAAAAGATAAGGAAGGACACTTCATACTCATCAAAGGAAAAATCCACCAAGGTGAACTCTCAATTCTGAACATCTATGCTCCAAATGCAAGGGCACCTACATACATAAAAGAAACTTTACTAAAGCTCAAAACACACATTACACCTCACACAATAATAGTGGGGGATTTCAACACCCCACTGTCAGCAATGGACAGATCATGGAAACAGAAACTAAACAGAGACACTTTGAAATTAACAGAAGTTATGAACCAAATGGACTTAACAGACATCTATAGAACATTTCATCCTAAAACAAAAGAATATACCTTTTTCTCAGCACCTCATGGTACCTTCTCCAAAATAGACCATATAATTGGTCACAAAACAAGCCTCTACAGATACAAAAAGATTGAAATAATCCCTTGCATCTTATCAGATCACCACGGACTAAGACTGGTCTTTAATAATGACAAAAACAATGGAAAACCCACGTACACATGGGAACTGAACAACTCTCTACTCAATGATGACTTGGTCAAGGAAGAAATAAAGAAAGAAATAAAAGACTTTTTAGAATTCAATGAAAATGAGGACACATCATACCAAAACTTGTGGGACTCCATGAAGGCAGTGCTAAGAGGAAAGCTCATAGCTCTAAGTGCCTACAAAAAGAAACTGGAAAGAGCACACACTAACAAGTTGACTGCACAACTAAAAGCTCTAGAACAAAAAGAAGCAAATACACCCAGGAGGAGTAGAAGTCAGGAAATAATCAAACTCGGGGCTGAAATCAACCAAATAGAAACAGAAAGAACAATACAAAATATCAATAAAACCAGGAGTTGGTTCTCTGAGAAAATAAACAAGATAGATAAACCCTTAGCCAGATTAACCAGAGGGCACAGAGACAGTATCCAAATTAATAAAATCAGAACTGAAAAGGGAGACATAACAACAGAAACTGAAGAAATTCAAAAAATCATCAGATCCTATTACAAAGGCCTATACTCAACAAAACTGGAAAACCTGGATGAAATGGACAATTTCCTAGACAGATACCAGGTACCGAAGTTAAACCAGGAGCAGATAAACCATCTAAATAGTCCCATAACCCCTCAGGAAATAGCAGCAGTCATCAAAAGCCTCCCCACTAAAAAAAGCCCAGGACCAGATGGTTTTAGTGCTGAATTCTATCAGACCTTCAAGGAAGACCTAATACCAATTCTCTTCAAACTATTCCACAAAATAGAGACAGAAGGAACACTACCCAATTCGTTCTATGAAGCTACTATTACACTCATAACCAAACCCCACAAGGACCCAACAAAGAAAGAGAACTTCAGACCAATCTCCCTTATGAACATCTATGCAAAAATACTCAATAAAATTCTAGCAAACCGAATCCAAGACCACATCAAAACAATCATCCATCATGACCAAGTAGGTTTTATCCCAGGAATGCAGGGATGGTTCAATATTCGCAAATCCATCAATGTAATCCACTATATAAACAAACTTAAAGAAAAAAACCACATGATCGTCTCACTAGATGCTGAGAAAGCATTTGACAAAATTCAACATCCCTTCATGATAAAAGTCTTGGAAAGATCAGGAATTCAACGCCCCTACCTAAACATAGTAAAAGCAATTTACAGCAAACCAGTAGCCAACATCAAGCTAAATGGAGAGAAACTTGAAGCAATCCCACTAAGATCAGGGACTATACAAGGTTGCCCACTCTCCCCCTACCTATTCAATATAGTACTGGAAGTCTTAGCCAGAGCAATTAGACAGCAAAAAGAAGTCAAAGGGATACAAATAGGAAAGGAAGAAGTCAAAATATCGCTATTTGCAGATGATATGATAGTATACTTAAGTGACCCCCAAACTTCCACCAGAGAACTCCTAAACCTGATAAACAACTTCAGCAAAGTGGCTGGTTATAAAATCAACTCAAACAAATCAGTAGCCTTCCTCTACATGAAAGATAAACAGACTGAAAAAGAAATTAGGGAAATGACACCCTTCACAATAGTTGCAAATAATATAAAATACCTTGGTGTGAATCTAACCAAGCAAGTAAAAGACCTGTATGACAAGAACTTCAAGTCTCTGAAGAAAGAAATTGAAGAAGATCTCAGAAGATGGAAAGATCTCCCATGCTCATGGATTGGCAGGATTAATATAATAAAAATGGCCATCTTGCCAAAAGCAATCTACAGATTCAATGCAATCCCCATTAAAATCCCAACTCAATTCTTCACAGAGTTAGAAAAGGAAATTCTCAAATTCATATGGAATAACAAAAAACCCAGGATAGCGAAAACTATTCTCAACAATAAAAGAACTTCTGGAGGAATTACCATCCCTGACCTCAAGCTGTACTACAGAGAAATAGTGATAAAAACTACCTGGTATTGGTACAGAGACAGGCAGGAAGATCAATGGAATAGAATTGAAGACCCAGAAATGAACCCATACTCCTATGGTCACTTGATCTTTGACAAAGGAGCTAAAACTGTCCAGTGGAAAAAGGACAGCATTTTCAACAAATGGTGCTGGTTCAACTGGAAGACAACATGTAGAAGAATGAAAATTGATCCATTCTTATCCCCTTGTACAAAGCTCAAGTCTATGTGGATAAAGGACCTCCACATAAAACCAGATACACTGAAACTAATAGAAGAGAAGGTGGGGAAAAGCCTCGAATACTTGGGCACAGGGGAAAAGTTCCTGAACAGAACTCCAATGGCATATGCTCTAAGATCGAGAATTGACAAATGGGACTTCATAAAATTGCAAAGTTTCTGTAAGGCAAAGGACACTGTCAATAGGACAAAACGACAACCAACAAATTGGGAAAAGATCTTTACCAATCCTTCATCTGATAGAGGGCTAATATCCAATATATACAAAGAACTCAAGAAATTAGACTCCAGACAACCAAATTACCCTATTAAAAAATGGGGTATAGAGCTTAACAAAGAATTTTCAACGGAAGAAACTCGAATGGCCGAGAAGCATCTAAAGAAATGTTCAGCATCCTTAGTCATCAGGGAAATGCAAATCAAAACAACCCTGAGATTCCATCTCACACCAGTCAGAATGGCTAAGATTAAAAACTCAGGTGATAGTAGATGCTGGTGAGGGTGTGGAGAAAGAGGAACACTCCTCCATTGTTGGTGGGACTGCAAGATGGTGCAACCACTTTGGAAATCAGTCTGGCCGTTCCTCAGAAAATTGGACATAGCATTACCCGAGGATCCAGCTATACCACTCCTAGGCATATACCCAGAAGATGCTCGAACATATAACAAGGACATATGCTCAACTATGTTCATAGCAGCCTTATTTATAATAGCCAGGAGCTGGAAAGAACCCAGATGTCCTTCAACTGAGGAATGGATT
>NW_021618346.1:0-3779 GCF_004785775.1 Grammomys surdaster | reverse complement strand
ACTATTAACAATGATTGGTGAATATTGATTAATCATGTTCATTTATTTCTGACTATTATCTATGACTGTGACTACTAATATTTCAGCTTTATATATTTCTGAATTACTATGAACTATGACTGATGTCTATTGATTATTCATGTTTATTTATATCTGATATACTATTATGCACGAACAGTGAATATTGATTATTCCTGTTTATTTATTTCTCATTTAACATTATCAACTATTGGTGAATATTGATTATTCCTCTTCATTTATTTCTGACTTACTATTATCTAGGACTGATGATTATTGATATTTCAGCTTTATATATTTCTAATTTACTATGAAATATGACTGATGGCTATCGATTATTCTTGTTCATTTTTCATCTTTAATATTATACACGAATGCTGAATATTGATTATTCATGTTTATATATTTCAGATTTACTATTATCCAATAATTCTGAATATTGATTATTAATGTTCATTTATCTCTGACTTATGAATATCTATGACTGTTTACAATTGATATTTCAGATTTATTTTTTTCTGGTTTACTAATAAATATTACTGATGAATATTGATTATTCATTTTCATTTATATCTGATTTCCTATTATCCTCGAATGGTGCATAGTGATTATTCCTGTTCATTTATTTCTGACTTACTATTATCTATGACTGATGACTATTGATATTTCAGCTTTATTTATTTCTGACTTCCATGAACTATGACTGATGACTATTGATTATTCATGTTCATTTATTTCTGATTTACTCTTATCCACGAACTGTCAATACTGATTATTCATGTTTATTTGTTTCGGACTTACTATTATCTATGACTGATGTTCATTTATTTTGACTGACTATTATCTATGGCTGATGACTATTGATATTTCAGCTTTATGTATTTCTGATTTCCTCTTAACTATGACTGATGAGTTTTGGTTATTCATGTTCAATTATTTCTGCTTTACTATCATCCATGAATCGTGAATATTGATTATTTTGTTCATTTATTTCTGACTTACTTTTTCGTATAACTCATGACTTTTGATACTTCAGCTTTACTCATTTCTGATTTCCCATGAACTATGAGTAAAGACTATTGATTATTCAAGTTCATTTACTTCTGATTTACTCTTTTCCACCAATGGTGAATATTGATTATTCATGTTCATTTATTCCTGACTTACTATTATCTATGACTGATGACTATTGATCAGCTTTATTTTTTTCTGGTTTACTATTAACTATGACTGATGACTATTGATTATTTATTTTCATTTATATCTGATTTACTATTATCCACGAATGGTGAATATTGATTATTCCTGTTCATTTATTTCAGACTTATTATTATCTATGACTGATGACTACTGATTTTTCAGTTTTATTTTATTTTTAATTACAATTAACTATAACTCATGACTATTGATTATTCTTGTTCATTTATGTCTGCTTTACTATTTCCCACGATCTTGAATATTGATTATTCCTGTTCATTTATTTCTGAATTTCTATTATCTATGACTGATGACTATTGATATTTCAGCTTAATTTATTTCTGATTTCTTATGAACTGTGACTGATGACTATTGATTACTCAAGTTCACTTATTTCTGATTTACTATTATCCATGAATAGTGAATATTCATTATTCATGTTCATTTATTTCTGACTTACTTTTATCTATGACTGATGACAATTGATATTTCATATTTATTTATTTCTGATTTCCTATTAATTATGACTTCTGACTATTAATTATTCATGTTCCTTTATTCAGATTCACCTTTATCCATGAATGATGGATATTGATTACTCATGTTCATTTATTGCTGATTTACTCTTACTAACGATTGGTGAATATTGATTATTACTGTTCATTTATTTCTGTCTTACTATTTTCTATGACTGATGACTATTGATATTTCAGCTTTAATTTTTTCTGGTTTACTGTCATGTATGATGGATGACTATTGATTATTTATGTTCATTTATATTTGTTTTACAATTATCCACGAATGGTGAATATTGGTTATTCCTGTTCATTATTTCTGACTTTCTATTATCTATGGCTGATGACTATTTATATTTCTGCTTTATTTATTTCTGATTTCCCATGAACTATGACTGATGACTATTGATTAATCAATTTCATTTATTTCTGATTTACTTTTATCCACCAATGCTGAATATTGATTTTTCATGGTCATTCATTTTGTACTTACTACTATCTATGACTGATGACAATTAATATTTTAGCTTTTTATGTTTCTGATTTATTATGAACGATGACTGATTACTATTGATTATTCATGTTCATTTATTTCTGAGTTATTATTATCCATGAATGGTGAATATTGATTCTTCCTGTACATTTTTTTCTGACTTATAATTTTCTATGACTGATTACTACTGATACTTCAGCTTTATATATTTCTGACTTACCATGAACTATGACTGATGAATTTTGATTATTCACGTTCATATATTTCTGATTTGCTATTATCCACGAATGGTGAATATTGATTATTGATGTTCATTTATTTCTGACTTACTATTATCTATGACTGATGACTATTGATATTTCAGCTTTATTTATCTCTGATTTACTATTAAATATGAGTGATGACTATTGGTTATTCATTATCATTTATTTCTGATTCACTATTTTCCACCAAGCGTGAACATTTATTATTCCTGTTCATTTACTTCTTATTTAGTATTATCAATGACTGATGACTATTGGTACTTCAGCTTTATTTATTTCTGATTTTCCATGAACTATGACTGATGATTATTGATTAATCACGTTTTTTATTTCTGGTTTAGTATTATCCTAGAATGGTGAATATTGATTATTCATGTTCAATTATTTCGGACTTACTATTATCTATGAATGATTACAATTGATATTTTATCTTTATAGTTTTCTGATTTACTATGAACTATGACTGATGACTATTGATTATTCATAATCATATATTTCTGATTTACTATTATCCATGAACGCTGCATACTGATTATTCATGTTCATTTATTTCTGACTTACTATTATCTATGAGTGATTACTATTGATAATTTAGCTTTACTTATTTCTGATATCACATGAACTATGACTGATTAGTATTGATTATTCATGTTCATTTATATTTGACTTACTATTATCCACAAATGGTGAATATTGATCATTCCTGTTTATTTATTTCAGATTTACTCTTATCCACGAATTTTGAATACTGATTATTCATGTTTACTTGTTTCTGACTTACTATTATCTATGACTGTTGACTATTGATATTTCAGCTTTATCTATTTCTGATTCCCTGTTAAATATGAATGATGACTATTGGTTTTCCATGATCGTTTTTTTCTGATTTACTCTTATCCATGAATCATGAATATTGATTATTCCTGTTCATTTATTTCTGATTTACTATTATCTATGACTGAGGACTATTGATACTTCAGCTTTTTTCTTCTGATTTTCCATGTACTATGAATGATGACTATTGATTATTCATGTTCATTCATATCTGATTTAATATTATTAACGAATGGTGAATATTGATTCATCATGTTCATTTACTTCTGACTTACTATTATCAATGACAGATGACTATTGATATTTTAGCTTTATTTCTGTAAGATTTCCTATTAACTGTGACTGATGTCTATTGATTATTCATGTTCATTTATTTCTGTTTTACTATCATCCATGAATGGTGAATATTGACTATTCATGTTCATTTTTTTCTGATTTACTATTATCAGGGAATGGTGA
>NW_021618345.1:0-5459 GCF_004785775.1 Grammomys surdaster | reverse complement strand
AATATTTACTTATTCATTTGGCATGTATGTATGTGTCCTACATATGTGTATAAATATAAGGTATGTATAGGGTCCCATGAAGAACAGAATACAGCATCAAATCCACTTGATATTTTCATGCAACTGCTGGGAAGTAAAACCATGTCTCTGTAAGACTTAGTTAGAGGGCAAATATATGCCTGAAGATGAATGAGAAACTGCTAAATATAAGACAGAAGGTTTGTGTATTACCAAGGTGTTGGGAGCCAAACCCAGGAAACTACTTGCTGTCCTAAGAGAACCTAGGAAGTTACCTGCTGTTCTTGAAAGCCTAGTCAGTGCAAGGTTAAGAAAGGACGGTCGAGGCTTTTCCCCACCTTCTCTTCTATTAGTTTCAGTGTATCTGGTTTTATGTGGAAGTCCTTTATCCACTTAGATTTGAGCTTTGTACAAGGGGATAAGAATGGATCAATTTTCATTCTTCTACATGTTGTCTTCCAGTTGAACCAGCACCATTTGTTGAAAATGCTGTCCTTTTCCCACTGGACAGTTTTAGCTCCTTTGTCAAAGATCAAGTGACCATAAGTGTGTGGGTTCATTTCTGGGTCTTCAATTCTATTCCAGTGATCTTCCTGCCTGTCTCTGTACCAATACCACGTAGTTTTTATCACTATTGCTCTGTAGTACAGCTTGAGGTCAGGGATGGTGATTCCTCCAGAAGTTCTTTTATTGTTGAGAATAGTTTTCGCTATCCTAGGTTTTTTGTTATTCCATATGAATTTGAGAATTTCCTTTTCTAACTCTGTGAAGAATTGAGTTGGGATTTTAATGGGGATTGCATTGAATCTGTAGATTGCTTTTGGCAAGATGGCCATTTTTATTATATTAATCCTGCCAATCCATGAGCATGGGAGATGTTTCCATCTTCTGAGATCTTCTTCAATTTCTTTCTTCAGAGACTTGAAGTTCTTGTCATACAGGTCTTTCACTTGCTTGGTTAGATTCACACCAAGGTATTTTATATTATTTGCAACTATTGTGAAGGGTGTCATTTCCCTAATTTCTTTTTCAGTCTGTTTATCTTTCATGTAGAGGAAGGCTACTGATTTTTTTGAGTTGATTTTATAACCAGCCACTTTGCTGAAGTTGTTTATCAGGTTTAGGAGTTCTCTGGTGGAAGTTTGGGGGTCACTTAAGTATACTATCATATCATCTGCAAATAGCGATATTTTGACTTCTTCCTTTCCCATTTGTATCCCTTTGACTTCTTTTTGTTGTCTAATTGCTCTGGCTAAGACTTCCAGTACTATATTGAATAGGTAGGGGGAGAGTGGGCAGCCTTGTCTAGTCCCTGATCTTAGTGGGATTGCTTCAAGTTTCTCTCCATTTAGCTTGATGTTGGCTACTGGTTTGCTGTAAATTGCTTTTACTATGTTTAGGTAGGGGCCTTGAATTCCTGATCTTTCCAAGACTTTTATCATGAAGGGATGTTGAATTTTGTCAAATGATTTCTCAGCATCTAGTGAGATGATCATGTGGTTTTTTTCTTTAAGTTTGTTTATATAGTGGATTACATTGATGGATTTCCGAATATTGAACCATCCCTGCATTCCTGGGATAAAACCTACTTGATCATGATGGATGATTGTTTTGATGTGTTCTTGGATTCGGTTTGCTAGAATTTTATTGAGTATTTTTGCATCGATGTTCATAAGGGAGATTGGTCTGAAGTTCTCTTTCTTTGTCGGGTCCTTGTGGGGTTTGGGTATGAGTGTAATTGTAGCTTCATAGAACGAATTGGGTAGTGTTCCTTCTGTCTCTATTTTGTGGAATAGTTTGAAGAGAATTGGTATTAGGTCTTCCTTGAAGGTCTGATAGAATTCAGCACTAAAACCATCTGGTCCTGGGCTTTTTTTAGTGGGGAGGCTTTTGATGACTGCTGCTATTTCCTGAGGGGTTATGGGACTATTTAGATGGTTTATCTGCTCCTGGTTTAACTTCGGTACCTGGTATCTGTCTAGGAAATTGTCCATTTCATCCAGGTTTTCCAGTTTTGTTGAGTATAGGCCTTTGTAGTAGGATCTGATGATTTTTTGAATTTCTTCAGTTTCTGTTGTTATGTCTCCCTTTTCAGTTCTGATTTTATTAATTTGGATACTGTCTCTGTGCCCTCTGGTTAATCTGGCTAAGGGTTTATCTATCTTGTTGATTTTCTCAAAGAACCAACTCCTGGTTTTATTGATATTTTGTATTGTTCTTTCTGTTTCTATTTGGTTGATTTCAGCCCTGAGTTTGATTATTTCCTGCCTTCTACTCCTCCTGGGTGTATTTGCTTCTTTTTGTTCTAGAGCTTTTAGTTGTGCAGTCAACTTGTTAGTGTGTGCTCTTTCCAGTTTCTTTTTGTAGGCACTTAGAGCTATGAGCTTTCCTCTTAGCACTGCCTTCATGGAGTCCCACAAGTTTTGGTATGATGTGTCCTCATTTTCATTGAATTCTAAAAAGTCTTTTATTTCTTTCTTTATTTCTTCCTTGACCAAGTCATCATTGAGTAGAGAGTTGTTCAGTTTCCATGTGCACGTGGGTTTTCCATTGGTTTTGTCATTATTAAAGACCAGTCTTATTCCGTGGTGATCTGATAAGATGCAAGGGATTATTTCAATCTTTTTGTATCTGTAGAGGCCTGCTTTGTGACCAATTATATGGTCTATTTTGGAGAAGGTACCATGAGGTGCTGAGAAAAAGGTATATTCTTTTGTTTTAGGATGAAATGTTCTATAGATGTCTGTTAAGTCCATTCGGTTCATAACTTCTGTTAATGTCAAAGTGTCTCGGTTTAGTTTCTGTTTCCATGATCTGTCCATTGCTGAGAGTGGGGTGTTGAAATCCCCCACTATTATTGTGTGAGGTGTAATGTGTGTTTTGAGCTTTAGTAAAGTTTCTTTTATGTATGTAGGTGCCCTTGCATTTGGAGCATAGATGTTCAGAATTGAGAGTTCACCTTGGTAGATTTTTCCTTTGATGAGTATGAAGTGTCCTTCCTTATCTTTTTTGATTAATTTTGGAATTAAAGTCGATTTTATTTGATATTAGAATGGCTACTCCAGCTTGTTTCTTGGGACCATTGGCTTGGAAAATTGTTTTCCACCCTTTTATTCTGAGGTAGTGTCTGTCTTTGTCACTGAGGTGCGTTTCTTGTATGCAGCAAAATTCTGGGTCTTGTTTGTGTATCCAGTCTGATAGTCTGCGTCTTTTTATTGGGGAATTGAGACCATTGATGTTAAGAGATATTAAGGAAAAATGATTGTTGCTTCCTGTTATTTTTGTTATTAGAGGTAAAGTTATGTTTGTATCTTTTTTGGGGGTTGTTGGAAGATTACTTACTTGCTTTTCCTAGGTTGTAGTTTCCCTCCTTGTGTTGGCATTTTCCATCAATTATCCTTTGAAGTGCTGGGTTTGTGGGAAGATATTGTGCAAATTTGGTTTTGTCATGGAATATCTTGGTTTCACCATCTATATTGATTGAGAGTTTTGCTGGGTATAGTAATCTGGGCTGGCAATTGTGTTCTCTTAGGGTCTGTATGATGTCCGTCCAGGCTCTTCTGGCTTTTATAGTCTCTGGTGAGAAGTCTGGTGTAATTCTTATAGGTCTGCCTTTATATGTTACTTGACCTTTTTCCCTTACTGCTTTTAGTATTTTTTCTTTGTTTTGTGCATCTGATGTTTTGATTATTATGTGACGGGAGGTATTTCTTTTCTGGACTAGTCTATTTGGTGTTCTGTAGGCTTCTTGTATGTTTATGGGCATCTTGTTCTTTAGGTTAGGGAAGTTCTCCTCAATAATTTTGTTGAAGATATTTACTGGCCCTTTAAGTTGGGAATCTTCATTCTCATCTATACCTATTATCCTTAGGTTTGGTCTTCTCATTGTGTCCTGGATTTCCTGGATGTTTTGAGTTAGGAGTTTTTTGCATTTTGCATTGTCTTTGACAACTGTGTCAATATTTTCCACCGTATCTTCTGCATTTGAGATTCTCTCTTCTATCTCTTGTATTCGGTTGGTGATGCTTGCGTCTGTGACTCCTGATCTCTTTCTTAGGTTTTCTATCTCCATGGTTGTCTCCCTTTGAACTTTCTTTATTGTTTCTATTTCTAGTTTCAGATCCTGAATGTTTTTGTTTAATTCCTTCTTTGTGTTTTCTTCCATTTCTTTAAGGGATTTCTGTGATTCCTCTTTAAGGGCTTCTATCTGTTTACTTGTACTCTCCTGTATTTCTTTAAGGGAGTTACTTAATTCCTTCTTATAATCCTCTATCATCATCATGAGAAGTGATTTTAATTCTGAATCCTGCTTTTCAGGTGTGATGGGGTGTTCAGGGCTTGCTATATTGGGAGAACTGGGCACTGATGATGCCAAGAAACTTTGGTTTCCGTTGCTTATGTTCTTGCGCTTGCCTTTCGCCATCTGGTTAACTCTAGTGGTACCTGCCCTCACTGTGTAAAACTGGAGTCTGTATTTCCAGTTATCTTGCTTATTGCAGAGCTCCTCAGGGTCCAGAGGTCTCTGTGGTCTTATGCTCCTAATCTCCTGGGTGGAAGAACTCCTGGGACTCAGGCCACCTCTTGGATCTGGAAATCCTTCTGCTCTGAGTGCAGTGGGTCCTCGATGATTCAGGATTCAGTTTCAGCTGCTCTGAGTGCAGTGGCTCCAGCTGCTCTGAGTGCAGTGGCTCCTGGATGACTCAGGATTCAGTTTCTCAACAGGACAGGAGCAGACTGACTCTGTGTCTGCTCCAGCCCAGAGGACCAGGCAGGGGCGGAAGGGAAGTGGAATTCCGGAGGGGCGGGGTTTGGGTAGCTGCTGTGCCCTGGATGTCCCTGGCTCCCCGATGTATCTCTGGGGTTTAGGGAGTGAGATGGAGTTCTTACCAGCTGCTCTGAGTGCAGTGGCTCCTGGATGACTCAGGATTCAGTTTCTCAACAGGACAGGAGCAGACCGACTCTGTGTCTGCTCCAGCCTAGAGGACCAGGCAGGGGCGGACCAGAGCATCTCTTATGTACAGGTTTATCTCATGATCTCTACAAATACAGTTAGAATTTTTTCTTTGTTTTTCGTGTTATTGTTGAAATAGAGTCTCACTGTGTAGTGTTGTTAGACAAAAACTCCCAATGAAGACCAGAGCACATTTTCCCTTCCTTTTTAATGTATAATTTTTGTTTTATACTTTATGTCAACAGTTAATAAAATCTTAAAGAATTTTAAAGAAGAGTGAAGAAAATGAGCATCCTTTTCCAATTTTTTAAAATTTATTTTAAGGCATTTATTTTAATATCAGTCTTGGCTTGTTTGAACTCACTATTAAAGACAGATTGACAACAAACTGAAAGAGATTTTCAAGGCCTTTCAAAGTCACTGGATTAAATACAGGAACCAAGTAAAATACCCGGCCTCATTTCTTTATTTTAACGGATAATAATTTTCT
>NW_021618344.1:0-1036 GCF_004785775.1 Grammomys surdaster | reverse complement strand
TCTTGAACAAACATGTATCGACTGTCACTGTGATTTGGATCTAAGTCACCTCCAAAGGGTCACGTGTTGCAGAGTTGGTCCCCAGTGCAGCAGTGAGCACAGCTGGCCTTCGGGGTAAGTGCGTTGTGAGGCTGTGACATCATCGGTGGGTAGAGGGGTGGAAACCTGAGGAGGTCACTGTGGGTGCACCATTGAAGGGGTTACTAGAACCCCACTCCTTTCCCTTCTCTGTCTTTTCTCTCAGAGAAAAAGTGCCAAAAGTTAGGATCACTTTAAACAAATTGAGCTAGGACCTGAAGAAAACTGGAGGATGACTCAGTCAGTGCTGTGTGATGCAAGTCTGGGAACCTGATCTCAGTCCCCAGAGGGAAAAGCCAGACTTGGGAACTGGACAGATGGCTCAGTGGTTAGGAGTGCACACTGCAGCTCTTGCAGAGGCACTGGGTTTGGTTCCCAGCACCCACACCCAGCAGCTTACAACCACCTGTTACTTCAGCCCCAGAGGATTCAATACCCTCCTCAGGCACTGTATCCATGTACACACACCCCATACCAAACACACACATATGCACATAACTGAAACAAACAAAATCAAACCTTGGATGCTGTGGAGAACCCATGTTCAATCTCTAGCACCCATGGTAGCTCACAGCTATTTGTAACTCAAATTCCAGGAGATCCAAGGCCCTCTTCCGGCCTCTATTGACACCAGGCATGCGTGGAGTGCACAGGCTTGGATTCCTGCAGAACATTCATTCACATTCAAAAAATAAAACTTAAAGAAATGAAGATAGAAAGAAAAAGGGAGGGAGGGGAGGGAAAGAGAAGAGGGAAGGAGAAGAAAGAAAGAGAAAAAGAAAGAGAGAGAAGGAAAGAAAGAAAGAAAGAAAGAAAGAAAGAAAGAAAGAAAGAAAAAAGAAAGAAGGGAAGGAGGGAGGGAGGGAGGAAGGAAGGAAGGAAGGAAGGAAGGAAGGAAGGAAGGAAGAAAAAAAGAAAGAAAGAAAGAAAGAAAGAAAGAAAGAAAGAAAGAAAGAAA
>NW_021618343.1:114476-175692 GCF_004785775.1 Grammomys surdaster | reverse complement strand
GGGGAGGTGGGATTGGGGGGGTAGATAGAGGTTACATCCACAGAGAAGAAGGAGGAGGGGTGAGGGGATAGGGGGTTCCTGGGTAGGTGGGGGATGGGGTAAGGGGACAACATATGAAATGTAAATAAAACATCCAATAAAAAGAAAAGAAATATATACAGACAAAACTACAACTCATTCAACAACTCATTCAACAAAAAATAAAATTTCACTCAATCTCAGGAAATAATGCTGCTGACCAAGGTGTTTGTGTTTTTCAGTTCAATCTTCAATAATTTGAAGACATAACATGGTAAAAATATACATTAAGACAATATATTTTAGGTATTTAATATATTTGCACATATATATTTGAGGTTGTTCTTGTATTTAACACACTCGTGTATCTCTTTGATCATTGGTAATTTATAGACTGTAGTCTAATTTTGTCCAAAAATGAAAAACTACAAATAAGGAAGGTCATTCAAATTAGTAGGAATTAAATTTTATTTGTAAAAAGACAATGAGGAGCCTGAGGAAAGGGTAGCTCCAGACACTCAGGGACTCTAGAGTTTAATACTCTGGTACATACTACATAGATAGTATGATTATTAACTTGTAATCAGATATATATTGATAGCAAAAATAAGGTTGAAACATCTTGAGGTGTATATGGTACATTGATGAGACACATTGACCCTGGTCTATCAATCAAGATCATTACGTCTTGAGACATGGCTAAATGTAGGGTCTAGGATGCCAGAGTTGATCATGCATCCACATTTTGTTAAAGCTATATTTTTACACTTATGCAAATATTTGGGAATAAGTTTTATTAAAAAAAAGCCATGTTGAAAAAGTTTTACTTAGTATCTCTGAAGTCTACTATTGAAGAGTTCTATTCCTTCACAATTTGTTTATTGTTTATCATGAGCCAGATTTAATGCTTTAAAATATACAGGAATATGCAGAAAGCAGGAAGCAGTAACAACATGTCTAGGTCTTGTTGTCTATGTCCCTAAATGTACTCTAAAGTCTCATCATCTGTAGAAAAAAGAACAACTTTAAACAAGTTAATGAAAAACTAGTTTAAGCAAATGTGTCATCTACTCTTAATTGTCAATATTCTCAGAGTCTAGAATTATCCAGAGATGAGCCTCTGGACATATAATAAGGGGTTATCTCCAGTACATAAAATAAAGAGCCCCTCTTGCTATGGACATTATGTACTTCAAATGGGGGGACTACAAGACCTCATGCAAGCATTTTTAAAAGGCAAGCCACCAAAAGTCCTACATTGGTGTAATACCTATGAACCGTATCACTGACTACCATGGCAAGATAACCCTAAGGCATAGTAATGGAATGCAACCATAACAGATCTTTAAAGGATTTAAGATCCCCATTTAACAAACAAGAAATCATTTCTCATGTTGGAAAATTAGCCAACTGTCTATAGCTTAAAGAATTTTCATTCCTCATGGAGTTTCCTGGAGCTAGTGATTTGTGTATATTGAAGCTCAATAAATTAATTTTAATTTTAAATATCATATTCTTTTTTTTCCAAGTGCTTGTCATTCACCATGAAGATACAATGGAGCTATATGTGGCTAAGTGAAATTTACAATAGGGTTGGCCTGAGTTATAATATAACAACTATTCTATTTTATAGAATAATAAAATAGGCATCAGAGTTAAGCAAATCATAGTGGTGGCTATAATTAGTAATATATCTACAATATCCTTGACCCAGAAATAAAATAGGTGATGAAAATGTAATGATTATAATAATACTGTAATCACAATGAATTAAGATCTTGGTCCATTTCTATAGTCTCCATTTGCTTTGACCCAAATTCCTTTCTAAATTCTTTTTATTTTTCTAGCAATATTACCTCTGTCTTGACTTCTTTTTTTGCAAGGCTTTACCCACACAGCCACAAAAATTAAAGTAGAAGAAAAAGATTAAGTATATTCTATTTTCTTCTCTCACTATACGTTAGAAATGGAAATAAACGCAAAAGCATTAGGGATATGGAAGTAAAACAAATTCATCCAAAACTGCTTTTTCAAAAAGAAATAATTTGACTATTTTGGAGTACAGCTGATCATCTACTGGAAAATTGAAAAGGAAAACCATGTGACAAAAGGGACGTTATTCTGAATTCTGAATATAATGAGGGTTTGGAAACATGTGGTAACAAACAATTTCTTAAAATAGTATTCTTTGGAGTATTCAGGCATCTTTTTAACTATTTTATTAATTGATCATAAAACAGACTTTGTGAAAAATGTTGCTACTCAATCCAAACTTTTAGAGTCTAAGAAAACAGCTTTTGAATCCCATTCATATATGGTCATTAATATTTAATGACAATACAGCACAAAAATGTATAAACATCTGTATGTTTGTGCTGAAATGAGTTAGAAACACAACAGTTCTTTTTTTTCTTTCTGTCATCAGTTGAGAGATAATAGAAAGTCAAGAGTTCTATCTCACTTTCCCTACATTTTACATCGATTCATTTCCTAGTATGCATTACCTACACCTTATATAGCCACTCTAATAAGCAATATTGACATTCTCTGAACCTTTGCTTCTTTCAACTTTTGTATCATAAATAGTACAGTGACTTTGACCAGTAGATTCCTGCCCCTAGATACCAAAATCTATGTACTTTTTGAGTTTATATCATGTTGTAGTCAATAAAACACTAAGCATGGGCTATGAAATCAGATGCAACTTGGATTTGCCACACAATACAATGAAATACATTTTCTGTAAGTCTCTACTCATATATTTGTCAGGGATATCCATATAAATTCAGCCAATTATGTGTATTTAATTTATATTATATATATTTTAATCATAAACATAATATCATATTTATTATAGACAGTTATATTTTGTAATTATGGGTATTAACTTTGATTTACTTATGTTGCTCTGTTTAAATACCCTGACCAAAAAACAGCTTAGTTAAAATTTTATTTAGCTTACTATTTCAGGATATAAGCCATCATTTTGATTAAGTCATGGTGTTTGGAGCCTAAGAAAGTTGGTCCTCGTATATCTATAGTCATAGGCAGAAAGAATCATATACCCACAATCCCTGTTTGTTTGCTCTTCTGTATCATTCTCTTGCCTCATTAAATTAAGGATACAGCACCTAGAAATGCTGCTGAGTTTTCCTATATCAATTAAAAATAAAGAAACCCCCCTACAAACATGCCCAAAGACTAATCTCATCTAGACGATTCCTCACTGAGACGCCTTCATGATTATAGGTTGTACCAAGTTGAGAGTTAAAACTAACCAGCACTGGAATAAAGTCAGAGACAGGGAGAGTAAGTGGTATTATTAGTTCTAGTCTGAACACACTAGCATCAAAGCGGCTGATGTAATAAAATGCAGTCTTAACTTAAGAAAGATGATAAGAAAGGTCAGCAGTGAGACAGAAGTGTGATTCTTATCTCCATTTTGTATGTACAAAAAATACTAGCAGGAATGAATCACACACACTCAAAGGCAGGAGTGAAGTATTCTTTTTAAGTCCATTAAGTCCATTAATTTTAATCTCCTGTAGAGATACCTCAGTGATACCCAGAAATAATGTCAAACCAGACATGTGAGCATTAATTGATTGATCTAGATGAGTTGACCTAACCAAATGAACCAGCATGGATTCCATTGCTCAGGTTTCTGTTTCTTTTCTTTCCATAACATCACACTGAAACATGTCTTTAAGTTACCTCAGTAAATTGAAAACCCACTTTAAAATGCCTAAAGTTTTAGTTATGCATTGTCAACATTAACGATTATTGTAAACATTGTTCCCAAATGGAACTTAAGTATCTACCATCTAGTTATTTAAAAAGAAAGAAGAAAATATATGAATAAATAAAGCCAGACATGTCCAGAATTTGTATCAGTTAATAAAACATTTTAAATGTAAGTATTGAGTTGGGCAGTGGTGGCACTCGCCTTTAATCCCAGCACTTGAGGGACAGAGTCAGGCAGATTTCTGAGTTCAAGGCCAGCCTGGTCTACAGAGTGAGTTCCAGGACAGCTAGGGCTGCACAGAGAAACTCTGTCTCGAATAACATATATAAATTATCTTTTCTTGCTGTCTTTATCTCATCTAACACCACAGTCTTTATGTAACTTTTTGGTCCCAATTCCCATTTCTAACATCACAATCCTAGGATAAATTGATCATATCTTGCTCTGTGTCACAGTAGCATCATAAGTAGCTTACCTGTTTGTATTTGTACTCTCTATGGAATGTCTTCCAGATAATAAGAGACAATAAAAAAATTAAAGAATTAAATAAATATTTTCTTTCAAACAATTCACTTTGCTTCATAATTATCAGACTAAAGTTAAGTTCTTGATTTTTATCTACAGGATTACAAATTGTCCCCCACTACCTGACATCTGCCTGTCACGTGCCGCTGTAATGTTGATAGTGTCCTGTATTCACTAGTTCTTTGGTCTCTTTTATAGATGGTTGTCTTTGCTCCTACTGTTGATACATCTCCACATCGCTCCTCTCCCTATTCCTCTCCCTCTCTCACCGCGTCTCACTCTTTCACTCCCTCTTCCTCTCCCTCTTCTCCTCTTCCTCCTCCTCCTACTTCTTCTAGACATTATGTTCATAGAATATTATCAAATTGATTTGTTGTCAGCATTCAATATTTTGCAACAATTCCTGGCTTTTCCTGTATTTAGGTTTGTATATTTTGACTTTCTAAAATGATTAAAGATTCATGTGTTCCCATGACACGTTCCGTGGACAGTAGATTATCTCCTGTACAGGAGGCTCCTAAATTATTACTACATACCAGAGTTGTACCATTAATAAGGTCAACTATAACCTGTTCTGCAAAAAAATAAAGTGATTATCATCTTTCTGATTTGAAATATAAGGTGTAGATGTCTGGACATATAAGGTGATTATTTTCTGGACAAGACAGGATCATCGCACTAGTGAATTCACAGTACTTATGAGTGTAGGTGTAAGACCTATACAAGATAAAGCCAGACAAAAATCCCAGCATAAATAAAGTGGCTCATGAAAGCCTACCAGCTTCTGAGAAGCTATTGGTGAGTGACAGCTACTGGGAGAGAGAGAGTCAGTGTTCTTTGAGGAGGTGGCCTTGAACTCATGCTCCAGTAGATAGTTCTACAAACTTCTTCAATAAGTGGTCTCAGTATGTTTAGAGAAGTGTACATGATGGTTGGAGGAAAGTAAGGGTTAATTTGATCAATGCACATTATGTATATATAGGAAAGAATCAAACAATAATGTTAAAAGATAACATTTCCTACTTGCTATAGTTAAAAAAGTGAGTCTGAGATGATAAAGGATGTTAAAATGCTCTCTGAATTTCTTTGTCTTCCATTCCATTCTCAGAGCTTGACATACCTTCAGGAACAATGTGAGTGCTCAATAAAATCTAGAAACTTTCTTTAAAATTAGAAATAAATTGTCCTTTGTTTCTAAAATTGTACTGCATACTTGAAGAGGAACATCATGTCCAAGTCTCTGCAGAATTTTTATCATATTTAAAAGGCTTCTAATTTTAGCTGTGTTTCTAAATGGCATGATTTTGTTGGCTTTAATTTTAAAAACCGAGGCTTGCAATAAGCAGAGAAGGAACTCAATTAAGCATAGCCCCCAGTGCAAATATTTAATTCCATTCTTATCACTTTGCCATTAATAAGGCAATCACCCATGAGTGGGAGATTGATCATTAACACTTGGGATGATAATCGTGAAATGATGAAGAAAAGATATGGCAATGATGTTGTAGCTTGATGTGAGATCCAATTCAACAGTTATAGCTCATTTACAGTGAAAATTTGTCCCCCTGCTACAATCAACAAGCCTTAGAAAAGGACTACATAAGCAGTACACTGTTTTCATATACGTAAAGAAAATTAATGGATCATAAAATTAAGGGCTTTGAGTAAATGGATAAACAGTTGACAATACTCAGTAATTTAGCACATATCGTTAATTACTTATTCCTTGTAATTATGCATAAAATTGAAAGAATTTCATAATAATAGTAATTCTTAGCATTCACGTACTATTTATGAGTTTTCTATTTTCTCCTAAACAAATTCTGTCAAAGGAATAATTGCATTTGACACTTTAAGGCAGACAGATTAGTTATGACCTAAACATTTCAATACAAAGAACACAACATCTACTTTAGATTAGAATAAACATCTAATGTTTGTAAGTGCATCTTATTTCTTCTGATTTAATTGTCCATATAGAATTTCTAGACAAGTCAGATTTAAACCCCACTGCCACAGAATACACATGAGACCCAGAGGGTCTTAATGAAGCAGAAGTAGTTAGGATATTATAATTAAAGGGGTAAGGCTTACATTACTTGCAATGTTTAATATGAGTAACAGTTCATCTGAAGGTTTGGGCAATTTTCTTAATTGTCTTATATATTCCCACAGTTCATGTATTCTAGAATCTTCAACTATAAACACAAGGTAAGTAGCATTATTGCTTTGCAGAGGAAACAGGCAGAGAAACAGAAAGACCAAGCTGTTCTCCTGACATCACACAGCTGGCGATATACAGAAGCAGCCATAGGCAGATCTCAGCAACTGCATTGCATTGCCTTTCAAAACAAATAAATCTGGAACATGCACAGTAAGTATAAATATTTTAAATAAGATGGTCTAAGTTTTAAGTCCTTTCTCTGACTCTTCATCTCTGTGAATTCAGGCAGCTCTTTGGCATCTTGAAATACATTTCCTTATTGGAAAACTAGAAATAAACAGATGATGGTGTGCACTGATAGCATCCTTAACTTTGGTGCCCAGCTCATTTCCAATGTCCACATATTACTACTTCATGTTTCTCAGTTGAGAAATTACTGTGTCACCCCAGTAGAATAGACATGGCTCCAAGTATGACTTCATTGTCAGCAATGGGGCATGATCCTTCATTGTTGCTTTGGTTAATAAAGTATTATCAAGTCATAGGGGGTGTTGCATAGGGGATGAAGGAGTAAATATAGTTGTTATCATCTTTGCCATGAACATCCATATTGTGGCAAGGGGCCTAAAATATCCCAAGAGATACAGGCCTGAGTAGAGTTGAAGACACCTGACATATTGGGAGAACAGCAGCCACCATGAATTAGAACAATCAAATATGCCATGAAAAAGAACGAAATGTGTTTCTGGCATTTTTGTTCAATTGAAATTTCCTGTTGTTTGGAGTTTTTGCCTCGGCTAGTCCATTCATTCCAAAGAATGAAATGAAGTGACTCTTTGAGACACCAACTGAGAGATAGATAGATAGATAGATAGATAGATAGATAGATAGATAGATAGATAGATAGATAGATAGATGGATAGATAGAGAATTAATAAAACTACCAGAACTCTAAACTCAAAGATGGATCAAAAGTACCAACAGAAGAAAGAGTGAAGAGCAGAGCCCGGGCATAGATGAATTTTCTGGTCTCTTTCTGAATTTGCTTGAGCTGGCATTCTAGTCAATAATACCTTGCCTTTCACAGGACCAAAAATGCCACCACAGTGCCCCTATTCAACTTAGTTACTGTTGTAGCTACATGAATATCGCAAGGCCATTATCTGATAAAATCCTATCTATGGGTCCCTGTGATAGTGGAGAGGAAGTTCTAAATATGTCCTAGAAACCACAGAAAGTTGGATCAAAGTTTTCTAACTTATCAGCTCTTCTAGGTGTCAGAATATGATGACAGTTTTTATAATGTATGGAAGTCATAGTTCTCTTTTGTCCAGGCCCTTCATATGTTTAATGTTATTTGAATAAGAAACATGTATCCCTTGTTATTCTTTCATCTCTTATTTATCTTCCACTTGGTTACTCTCTTCCTGGATATATCCATTGGCCCAGATGTATCATTTATTGAAGGACTTTTTCTGTACCTCTATAACCACTGTACCTTGTAATGCATGTAATTTACCAATCAGAGTAGAAGCCAAAAGATAAGCTTAAACAGTCTTTGAATGCTTCAGATTTCAAAGGAAAATACACTGGGCATGTCAGATTATCCAGAAGGAGGAAAAATGGGAAACCTGAGGTAGAAAATGACTTCATATATATAAACACCAGCAAGATATGGACTTCATAGGTATCAACACCAGGATCTCTCAATGAGACAAGCAGAACCCCTTTCATTAAAAATAAAAATGTAAAAGCTGTTGAATCAGAAAAGCAAATGGAAACTATTTCTCTTTCTAGCCATGAACACACATACAGACTCACATCAGTCAGACACAGTCATAAGCTTGCAGAAACAGGCATCACCTACTACACTGTAGTAGATATAGGCTAAAGAAGACATTAGAGGTCAGAGTAGTAGAGGACGTGGGCTCATGTCTATCAAAATGTGTAATAAATATCATTTAGGATTCTTTTTCTTTATGAAATTTCATAGCATCTAAGAGGCATGGTAAACATATATTTGTTCTTCCCATAATAGTCCCATATGCTCAGATTCAATATAGAACCATAAAATGATTCAATCATATGCTGTTAATTTGAAAATTTAGACTGACCATCACATGTGGGAAAAATATCCTGGAGAATATAAATAAATAAAAGGAACCAAGAACAATGTGTATACAAATATTGTGAACGTCTAGGTTGGAAGGAGTCCCAAAAGTAGAAAAATTCCCCTAAAATAATCAGACTAGCTGGTGGGAGCAGAATAATGGCAGGAAACATTTATGATTTTCTGGAATAGAGATGAAGAAAATTGGAATTGCTTTGGATCTGAAGCCATTGTAAAGACTTTCGACACTCTTTCCCAAATGATTCAGAAACATCTCCTGAGACATGTAAATAGAAATGTATTTTCTGACAAAGAAGAGTGAGAAAGAACATCAGGGAATGGGCATGAACATATGGCTCAAAGTACAGGCTAGTAAATCTTCCACTGACTGATGTTTAAGCTTTGTTACACCTCTGTAGAAGGATGTTATTGAATTAAAATACTGAGCTACGAAGAATTTCCATGACCTGTCAGCTAAAACTCAAAAATGCTGGTTAAAATATGCAACACTCAAGGCACTGTGTTAGACATTCTACTCTGTTTTATTGAATTTTGACAACATCCCTTAGGATATTATCAGAAAAACTAACCGAGCAAAGTATTAAAGACTAAAAAACACTGTGCACTACACTGTGAGTGAATAATCACATTCTGCATAGTGTATAAGAAAATGCAGGAGAGGAGAAGTTAAGTAGCATGCTGACAATAACATGATTATCAATAATAATAATAATGCTGAAGTTTACATTGTTTGCCCCAAACTAGAGATACTGCCAACATTGCTCAAGTTGGATGCCAGAGATTAAAGCTAGTAAATAAGACTAGAGCTTAAGCTAGGTTTCTAGATGTGTGGGTTTGTGGAGAAATCTGCCATGGATTTTGTGATATTAGTGACTTCTCATTCTTCAGAATTCAGGTGTAGATTTGTCATGTGTTCATGTAGATAGAACAATAGTTATTGAATTTTTCCCCATTTTTAAAGGTGTAGACAATTTCTATAGATAGGAAAAATGTATTTTATTTTATTTTATTTTTTATCTTTAATAAGATTCTCATGTTCCTGGGAGCATCAGCTCTGTATGGACTTCAGTCTCTTCCTGATATTTGAAGAAACTGCCTTACTGGAAAAATCTTCATGATGACCAACAATAAAGTATTTAAGGTTTTTCAATCCATCCATTCAGGGAGGCACTTTTAACACTTCAATTGATTTGGTACGTGGAACAACCATTTGCAACTGAGGCAACATGACCTTTAAAGAATTATCTGTCTGAGACTTGAGGAAGCCCAGAAGAGCTTTTGCCTATGAGTTCCTTGCTTTCTGCTTCTTGATAAGTTCTTTTTTGTAAATAGAAAAAACACATAAGATGGGTGACCACAGAAGCCACTGCGCTAGTGGTATAAAGAGAAGGAACACTGTGGGATTTTTGTTGAAATTTTCTTTTATTCAGATTCTTCAGTTCCAAATCATATTCATTTCTCATGTTTGTTTTTTAAGAGCACAAGGCCTCCCAATATTTTTATTTATCTGTCTTATATGTAATCACACATTTTCTTCTCACTGGATTGGCTCTTTGTAATTTACTTACCAAGTACCACTGTAATAGACATTAAAAGCAAGGATGCTACAATCAGTATCTTAATACAAATTCCATCTATGTTTCTCACTGGCTGTGTGAATTTTATAGACGTCTAACACCTCTGACTTATAATAACTGCACAGATTCCTTCGTCTTCTGGAGTATTAAATGAGATTATTATTTATAGAACTGACTTAGAATGGTATCTCTTTCTCAATAAACAGAAAATATCTTCATCAGTGATAGCAAGGACAATGGCTGCAGTTATTAGTTCAGATAATTCTTTTTAATGAACCAATCCAGGGGACCAATCCTGATACAACTCCTTCCTCACTTGAAATGTCATTCAACTTTCTGTATGACTTTCTTTAATCACTGAGTGTTCCTCCCTTGTTTTTAATCAAAGAGTAATTTAGAAGACATCTTAGTTTTGTCATGTTTATACATTAGTCAATGAATACACAGAAGAAAACAAAATAGACAAAATTCTTGCCTTGACTGAAAGGATTTAATAGGAAAAACCTTGGCCTATAGTTAATGGTAGCTGACCTTGATATACTGAGAAGAATCTAGTTACATAGAATTCATATAACTATCATCCAAAATAGGGAAGCAGTAACAGATAGCACAGTGTCTTAGATTGTTGGATAAAAAGGAAACTTATCTCGTATTAGACCTGGTAGACCAGGATTAATGGAGTAGGGATTAGTGGTAAGAGTGCAGGCAGGAGAGATAGACAGGATTGGGAGAATTTCTGATCTTGGCAAAGACTTGGATTTTTCTCCAGTAGTATTAGAGGGGTTGTGAGAGGGGTTTATTGGAAGGTGAAACATGGCTAAGTTTATAACACCATGAAATCACTCCAGCTACTGGATAAAGCACTGCTTGGTGAATCCGAGAGCATGAAGAGGTCACTGCAATGGGTTAGATGAGAAATGGCTGTGACTGGTGCTAGGGTTTTACTACAGACTCACAAATACATGATTTTCCATTTCTCTCTACTAGCAATTGGTAATGTAGCAACTCATGCTCTTTTACTCATTCTTGTGACATGTAATTTCAGTTTTGCACTTAGTAGGTATATGTATACTGCCGTGTAAAGAGCATTATGTACCCTATGGCAGAGGTAAAACTGTAAACCCAGGTGGAACACAGCAGGGCACCTGCTCTTTTTTGTGATCAAAATAGATAAGAGACAGAAGGAAAAACAAGCCACTTTGTAACTCTTAACTACTTCTATTTTTATCATTGCAAAAATTTTATGCACATCAAATATAAAATATGCTTGTCAGCAAATCTATCACATATTCAACTTTTTCACAGAGCAGCTGATGTATAAAGCATTTGGTCTTGTGCCATAAAGACTCTTAAGTGACTGGCTTTTGGCAAAACCCACAAAAATAATCACATGAACCCTGCTGTCTTCCAAAGATCAAGTCTGCTTCATGCCAGCTTGCAGAGAAAATTAAATATATAGCCAGAAATTTGATATTCTCTAGGAAGTCTAAATTTAGGTATAAAATATCCTAGGGGTAAAATCCACATCTCAACTCATTATATTCCTCCCAACAAAGGGCTGTTCCTTTGTACTCCTTGTTACATGATGGTTAAAAGAAAATTTAGAGGTCAAAGGCCTGAATGCTTCTGTTGTCAGTGTGACCTTCTCCAAGCTCCCAGGATTCTCTGAGACTCAGCCTCATATGGAGTTAAACTGACAAAGTATTCATTATAACGACAATAGTTAACACTTGTTTAGTCCACGCTTTGCTTGGGACATCATCCTAATCCCGTACACAGTCACTGCTGAATAGATGCAACTGCATGACACGGCTACATTATAATTATACAGTTTCATAAATAAAAAATAGTATGTAATGAGAAAAGAAGGGTTGTCATTTGTTTAAATTATCACATCCTGTGAGTGTCAGAACAAAGACTGAAGCCCGTGTGTAACAGTTTCTGATATTCTTTGCTTTATTATACCCTTAAATCTTATCTCTAGTTATTCAGGTGCATTGCTATGGACTTTTTAAAATATACATCCACTACAGGGTACTTGAGATGGCGCATGCAAAGCAATCAGAAATGTGCCTAGTCAATTCAGGATTACTAACTTAGCTTTTAAACAAAAAGACCAAGATCAAACACTAACTATGTAGCCATCCTTAGTAAAGATTTATTTTTCACAAACATTTCATGATTATTTAATATACCCAGGGACTGATTCAAGTATACTTACATATTAGCCTCCAAAACACATAAAAATAAATTAATGTGATAAGGAGGCAGGAAAGTATCAAACAGTAAACTACAATGAAAAGAAATAAACATATTATACTTTGTATTAAACAATAATAAGAGTCACAATGATTGGCAGAGATTATTGAATGCCATAGTGGGTAATGAAGTCAGGTTGAAATGGCCAATAGATTTAGGACTTATTAAATGGATATGATTTTAGAATGTATACACCCATTGGAAGAATGTTTTCACAAAATGGATATCAAGAGCTATGCAGAGTACTGGAACAACAAAAATAAATGACGTCAAGGTATTTGAAGTGAGTGAAACAGTCATTCCTGACATAGGCAAAATATAAGTCAGAATATTAGTCCTTGGACTAAAATTCATTTAATTAGAAGAGAAGATTGATGCCTTTGCAACATTCTAGATTCTGAGCTAAGAAATGTCCATAATGTTCTCAGTGAGCATTTTGGTTATTGTGGTGACAACAGGTTAAAAGGACAAAAGGTGAATAATGATAGCAGTTTGAAGATGATTTGCCAACTTGACCAGAATCGTGGGCAATAAGACCAGAGCATCAAGAGATACAGTGGTGAGCAATAATAAATTTCTGTGGGTTGCTAAGTGTACTTTCTGTGGTATAGCAGGAAGGATGACCAAAGAATCTAATACAGCATGTGAAAGAAACAAAAGGCAGAGCTACACTAAAATGTTTGTTTTCAGAATCAGGAAGTAAAATACTGTCATTATCACAATCAGGCAAGATGAAGTAGAAAGAAAACTTGGGGGGACTCTTGGCTGTTTATTTTAATAGTTATTTACCATTTATAATAAATAACAGAGATAATAATGAACAAAATAACAAAGGCATTTAAGGCTAACTAAATTTACTCTGTGTTTTGTTTTATTATTTCCTAAATAGTTTTACTTGAATGCCCTCATGCAATCCCAATAATGAATCATATAACTTTAGTATACTGTCTATAGATAAAACTAAGGACAGTAAGATAAAGAATATGGTCCAAGGTGACACATCTTTTTTTAAACAAAGCTAGGAGGCAAGATCAAACACTTTGCTTCCAAAGCCTGAAATCTTGACAACTAAGATAAATAAATATGTAGATGCAATTCTCTTAGATGCTTCCAAATTCTTTTTGCTGTTTTCCATAGCCTTTCATCATTCTTTGACGTATCTAATGTCTTAGCTTTCCATCTGATACCCATTTTTCTAATTGTGCCCTTCTGCATATAAAGAGTGGAAAAAATCTTTATAAAATTTTCCAAGATAATTACATCATCACTTTGCTGCTGAAATCCATTGTTGCTTCCACTTTATCTATAGAATAGAATATAACTACAACCCTGACTATGGAAGTTAAAGCTGGGTACTCACACAACAACCAGGCATACCTTTCTTTATTAACCACACTCGTATAATCATAATGTGCCCATGCTGAGAAAATGGAGATGATTGAGTAACTGCCTTATTATACAGCTCTGTTCAGGAGACTTCTTGATCAAATAAAAATCATTTGCATTTATAGAGTGTAGTTAAAATTTAATTTCAAATAAATAACAACTTTTATAAATATAACCCAAATATTGTAATAAGCAATATTCATCATTTTTAAACTCAGATTTACATCTTTTATTTATATTTGCTAAATTCTGGGATTCCTAAACAGAAGGAATTATCTATTGAGGTTTATGGAAAAACATTACCAATTGGCAAAAAGAGGGATTTTCAAGAGTATAGAAGACTTGTCATCCTACTTATTTTCCTTCATGTTGTGAACATTTTTCTGGACTACTAAAATGACATAATGGTCTGACTACTGACTAATGTTATAGTCAACAGGTGTGGTGGGGCCTGTAAAAATTGAAAATGTCTGAAATTAACTAGTCCCTGTAGACCTCAGGCAGAATGCATGTTCTTGAGTAATACTTCAGATGCTTCATCTGTATAAAAGTATGCCTACATATTACTGTAGTTTTCATCTTCTCAACTTGTAATTTGTTGTAGTAGCAAAAGAGAACCAATGAACCTGGTCATGAGATGAGGGTATAGTTAAGAATCTGGGTGATAGTAAAGAAACTGTGCCTATCCACACAGCCCTAACCTTATTATAGTTTAAAGTAGAATGATGTGTTCAGAGGCTCTATTTGGAAGGATATTGTAGGGTGTGGATACACAATGGGGTTAGAAAACATATTAGTGAACATCAGGAGACAATTGCAATGACATTATTGTAGCCCATGGCCGGTATGATGGTCAAATGGATCATTATGGTAATAATGAATTTATAAAGGCAGTAAGGCTAGAAACTTATAAGAGGAGATGTAAGCTTCTGAATGTAGGTAATGATCCAGGAGGTACAATGGATTTTTACTAGGTTATCCCTAAGTAAATAGAAAACTATTTATTGGGACCACAAAAACTGTTCAGTATAAGGTGTTGCTGGGGTCCAGCTTTAGCTGTTCTTTCTTGATTCCCTCTTGAGGTAAGCTGAGGGGAGAAAGTAAAGAGGATCTGCAGGGGCAAGACCTGGTCTTGAAAGATATTTAGAGTTGCAATTTAATAATAAAATGTTTACCTGTCTTAAATCCAAGTCACTTTGATGCTTCAGCTAACCTGTTTGAGTTCCTCTGAGGCCAGAAACTGTAGTCTCTGGCATGTAGCACCTCATCTTAAAACAGCCTGTGATTAAATTAAAGGATTAATTGCTAGGGCCTTTTCCCTCTTGTTCAAAAGCCTCTCATTTGTCAGGCTTTGGGAGAGGTTTGCAGTAATAAACATCTATTAAACCAGAAGAATATTACACTCACAGAAGGAAATACATTTACACAAGCAAATATGAGTAAACTCACATAAATTCATATATAGATTCATGCATATACATTCATACATCTCCATTCAAAGCAATTGGGCTCAGCTGCATATGTACTTATCCCATAATTACATACTTACACAAGCACATCTAAACTAATACATGCATATGGAGCAAAAGACTAAGCACCAATGCAAAAAGAACTCACTCATTCTGGATGAAAAATGAACTGAAGTCCTTATTGCATAGAAAAAGGAAAAGCTTCTATCATTTTATTGCTAACTGGATTAAACCCAACTCTGTAAGAAGAAAGCTTTGTCTTCTTGTGTAAGACTTGCTTTTAAGAAAAGATCTATTCTGTCCCATAGTAAGGAGAAGCCTGCCTTCTCTTTCTGTTCTCTCTGCAGCTTCTTAGACTTTCCTCTTTCTCTCAGCATTCTGCTTACTGCTGTCTTAATTTTAATATTAATCATTTTATTCATTACATTTCAAATGATATCCCCTCCACAAAAAACCATCCCATCCCACGACCCCTCATCTTTGCCTCTATAAGGATGTTCCTCCACACACTCACCCACTCACGCCTCACCATTCTAGCATCCCAGTTCAAGCCAAACACAGGACCAAGGACATCTACTCCCATCGATGTCAGATGAGGCCATCCCCTGTTTTATATATATATCTGGAGCCATGAATACCTCCATGTATACTCTTTGGTTGGTGGTTCAGTATCTGGGAGCTCTGGGTGGTCCAGTTAGTTAATATTGTTCTTCCCATGGGGTTGCAATCCCCTTCGGCTCCTTCAGTCCTTCCCTAGCTCTTCCATTTGGGTCCCCAAGCTCAATCTGATGGTTGTCTATGAGTGTCTGCATCTGTATTTGTTATGTTCTGATAGAACCTCTCAAGGAATAGCCATACAAAGCTCCTGTCAGCAAGGCTTCTTAGCATCAGCAAGTGTCTGGGTTTGGTGTCTGCAGATGGGATAGATCCCTAGGTGGGACAGTCTCTGGATGGGCTTTTCTTCAGTGTCTATTCTATTATTTGTCCCTATCTTTCCACTGGACAGGAATATTTCTGGGTTAACAATTTTGAGGTGGGTGGGTGGCCCCATCCCTCAACTGGGAGTCCTGCCTACTGAGCCACTGGAGATGGTATCTACAGTTTCTATCTCCCCTTTGTTACATATTTTGGCTAAATATGTTGGATTGAAGCATATACATTTTGATTTTCCTTCTTAAGCTCCATATGATTTGTGGGTTGGTTCATGAGTATTCTGATATTCTGAGCTTTTGGTCTGATATCACTTATCAGTGAGTACAAACCATGTGTATTTCTTTGGGTCTGTGTTACCTCACTCAGAGTAATATTTCCTAGTTCCATCCATTGCTTGCAAATTTCATGATGTCATTGCTTTTAATACCTGAATAGTACTCCATTGTGTAAATGTACCACATTTTCTGTATCCATTCCTCTGTTGAGGGACATCTGGGTTGTTTCCAGCTTCTGGCTATTATGAATAACCTTGCTATAAATATAGTAGAGCTTGTGTCCTTGTTATATGTTGGATCATCTTTTGGGTATATGCCCAGTAGAGGTATAGCTGGGTCTTCAGGTAGAAGTATTTCCAGTTTTCCAAGGAACTGCCAAATTGATTTCCAAAGTCGTTTCACCAGTTTGCAGTTCCACTAGTGATGGAGGAGTGTTCTTCTTTCTTCACAACCTCACCAGCATGTACTGTCACCTACATTTTTGATCTTAGCCATTCTGATTGGTGTGAGGTAGAATCTCAGGATTGTTTGATTTTTATTTTTCTGAAAACTAAGGATGTTAAAATTTTTCTTTAAGTGCTTCTCAGCCATTCAGGATTCCTGAGTTGAGACTTCTTTGTTTAGCTCTGTATCCCATTTTTAAATAGGCTTTTTTGGTTCTCTGGAGTTTAATTTCTTGAGTTCTTTGAATATTTTGGGTATTAGCCCCTTGTCTGGATATAGGGTTGGCAAAGATCTTTTCCCAATCTGTGGATTGACGTTTTGTCCTATTGACAGAGTCATTTGCCTTACAGAAGCTTGTCAGTTTTATGAGGGCCCATTTGTAGATTGTTGATTTTAGAGCATGAGTCCTTGGTATTCTGTTCAGGAAAATTTCCCCTGTGCTGATGTGTTCCAAGCCCTTCCCTACTTTCTCTTCTATTAGTTTCACTGTATCTGGTTTTATGTGGAGGTCCTTGGATGTGAGCTTGGTACAAGGATATAAGAATGGATCAATTTTCATTCTTCTACATGCTGATCTCCAGTTGAATCAGAACCATTTGCTAAAAATACTGTCTTTTTTCTACTGGAAGATTTTGGCTTCTTTGTGAAAGATCAAGTGACCATAAGTGTATGGGCTTATTTCTGGGTCTTCAGTTCTATTGTTGGTCTACTTGTCTGTTTCCATACTAATATTATGCATTTTTATCACTATTCCTCTTTAGTAAAGATTGAGGTCATGGATGGTGATTGATTCCCCCTGTAGTTCTTATTGTTGAGAGTTTTTTTTTCTATACTGTGCTTTTTGTCATTTCAGGTATATTTGAGAATTTTTTTTTTTATCTCTGTGAAGAATTGAGTTGCTGGGAATTGCATTGAATCTGTTGATTTCCTTTCATAAGATGGTTATTTTTACTATGTTAATCTTGTTGATCCATGAACATGTGAGATCTTTCCTGCTCCTGAGGTCTTCTTAGATTTCTTTCTTCAGAGACTTGAAGATTTTGTCATACAGATCTTTCACTTTTTGATTAGAATCACACCAAGATATTTTATATTATTTGTGACTATTGTGAAGAGTGATGTTTCCCTAATTTCTTTCTCAGAAGGTTTAGCCTTTGAGTAGAGGATTTGTTAGAGTTAATTTTATATTCAGCCGCTTTGTTGAAGTTGTTTATCAGCTGTAGGAGTTCTCTGGTAGAACTTTTGGAGTTGATTATGTATACTATCATATACAAATAGTGAAAACTTCACTTTTTCCCTTTGATCTCTTTGATCTTTTTTTGTTTTCCAGTTGCACTGGCTAGAAATTTGAGTGCTATACTGAATAGAAAGGGAGAGAGTGTACAGCCTTGTCTTGTCCCTGATTTAGTGAAATTGCTTCAAGTTTCTCTCCATTTAGTTAGATGTTGGCTATTGGTTGGCTGTGTTTTGCTTTTATTATGTTTTGGTATGGACCTTGAGTTTCTGATCTCTCCAATACTTTTAACATTAAAGTGTATTGTATTTTGACTGTCTTAATATTTTCAGTTGCCTCAGAATTTCTAAGTTATTCTACTCTGCATTCTCCTAATCTTGTTCTCTCCTCTTGCTCTGATGTAACAATGCCCTTGCTCTCAATGCCCTCATCCTCAACTGCCTTTATTCCTATGGTTTTACTACCAATGCTATGACTTCTAATGTTATTTTTCCTAGACTTTTGTACCTTGCCTAGGAGAATATACAGATCACATGGTTTATCTGAGCATCCCTTTTTATTTTTACAAAAGTTGACTCAATTTTTCAACAAAAATCATAAACTGAATAAGAAATTTACAACAGAGAATGTTTACATGCATATATATATTAAGAGTAATTATCTGGCTAAACATTCATTATCTGTCACTAGCTAAACAAGTTCATTGAAAGCTAAAGATCATAATTTTTGTGACTAAGTCATTAGTAAAGATTCATGTGGATAAACCCAGTCAACATTTTATCTTCTGTCCTTGCACCTATAGTAAATCATTAGCTCTCTTTTTATAACCTATGGTGAGTTGTTTTACAACCTCTTTGAGAGTGCTCTAACTTGTAAATATATTTTTGGCTATTTCAGAAGCAAATAACTCATGACACTTGAAAATTAACAGAGTTCTCATTGCAGTTTTGACATCCGAAACGACTTGATACCGGTCCTATTATAAAAGATCTTAATAATTACTGATATAATTATAGGAATTCTTATAGAGTCATCACTAATAATGAAGAAATAATCTACTTGTTTGTATAACATTACTATAATGCAGCATATCTTTGTTGCTGTAGAGAAATCTGCTCAAAAGTGTGGGCTAATAAGTATAGGATATAGAATATTAATAACAGGAATCTTTCCTTAGACATAATTTCATTGACCTTGCCTAAAGAAGAAAATCTGTCATGAACTTTCTAGCCCATAACAAAACCATCTCGGGAAGATTACCTGCTAGTTTTCAGATTCTCCATGATGGCTTCTAGCATGTTCTGGCCCAGAAGCTTGGCCAATATTCAGAAATGAATTCTCTTAACATATAGAACAATGATATCCTTAAGAAAAGCTGTTCAGTAGAGATATGGATAAAAGTGTCTGACTTTCGAATTTTGGGTGATTCTGGAGGGATATAATCAGGATTTATTGGCTAACAGGCAGAATTTTAAAACCCTGGATTCAAGCATCTGAGCTAGAGAACATAGACTATGAAGACAATAATTTTGGAATGAAACAGTCTCCATGGAAACTCTTTCTAAACAGGCTAGACATATGATGCTAAAGGGTATGTCAAGAGAACCACCTGGTTTTAGAAATAGTGTTAGACTTATTGGTATCCATTTGACCAGGTATGGTTTGTAACTGTTAAAATCATGCTATAAAAGAATTGGATAGTTACAGTTATAATAGAGGCCTTATTTACCACAAAATATAAAATATTCCTTAACAGATTACTTTGAAATTTTTCAATCATTGATACAACAGAAGAGTAAATTAAGCAAACTTAGAAATGTCCCAGTCATAGAATACAATGCTTTACTTCACTTTCTAGTCCCTGTTTAGGAAGTAATTGATACTTACCTTGATTTTCTTAATGTCCTTTGCTTATATTATGAAACTTAAAAGCAATATTCTGTCACCTATTCTTTCTTAATTGACCATGGATACTATGGAGTAGAGCTTTTATTATGATTACATTTGTATCCATGAGGTATCTCATAAACTAGAAAACACAGTAGGTACTTTGCTATGAGATTCAAAGGGCAATTCAAAGGAAAATTGATCATTCATTCCAGTATTTAAAAATACTTTATTACAGTTATTGACAAATAAATTGGAAGAGTTCAACTTAATGGGTGTAGAAGTCACAGAATCACATGAGATTTTTGTCTTCTTTTAATACCATTTGTGTCTCAGGCTATAAGTCAGGTCATCAGGCTTACTGTCAAGTGCAAAGGTAAAACATTCTTTAAGACATCTCACTGACCATTATTTCAAGTTTTTTGGAGCATGGCTAATGAAACATATTTGTATCCAATCATCAAGAATAATTAGTTGTATAGAAAGAGCTCATAAAATGAGATATGGAGTCCAACCAAGTACTAAGAGTTTCTTCCTGTGTGTTCATGATAAACTGAAAGATTAGGCAGCCATCTTCAGCATTTTAGACGACTGCTTCCTGCCTCAATGTCAACATCCTGGGCAGCTGCTGAACATTTGGAAACATAGCCCAAAGAAACAATTGCTGTATAAAGAGATATTTAAAATAATCATTGTGCAGAAGTAGAATAATATTGCATGTTTGAATTAAAATAAATGTTTATTGGAATAAGGAAGTAAACACTCAAAGTGTAGCTTAATTTGAATTATAATTCAGTGGCAATGAGCTGGAAGGATATCCCAGGAATTAGAAGCATCTTCTGTTTTTGCCAAGGACGAGGGTTTGATTCCCAGAACCCACCTCAGGTAACTCATAACTTCCTGTGATTCCCATTCTGGGAGATCTAAGATATTTTCTAGCCTGTGTGGACAAGCACGTATACAGGCACATATACACTGGAAGAGCCATATGTACATAAATAAAAGTAAAATCTATTTTTATAAAATTTCTCTACTTAAAGTTAGAAAGTTTACATAATTAGGCTTTATGTAGGTCATTAATCTTAGAATGTATCTGTAATGAATATTTTTAGAAGTTACAAAAATTTAAAATTTTTCCACTTTAAGATTCAGACAACAAGCCGGGCGGTGGTGGCGCATGCCTTTAATCCCAGCACTTTGGGAGGCAGAGGCAGGTGGATTTCTATGTTCGAGGCCAGCCTGGTCTACCGAGTGAGTTCCAGGACAGCCAGGGCTACACAGAGAAACCCTGTCTCGAAAAAAACCAAAAAAAAAAAAAAAAAAAGGTTCAGACAACAAACCTACAAATTATTTTATCTTGGATCTTGCCCCATGAAGTATGCTACATCCTACCAGTGACTTGCATTAATGTACTTGGAGTTATGTCTAGCTTTTCTTAAACATTACAAATAAGACAAACAAGACAGCCTAATTATAGTGGATATTACTGAATATAAGTTTACAATATTTACCTGAACAAAGTATCTTCATTTTGTACATAATTTCTCTAGATTGAGTTTATATGTTTTCTATGGTGTTTATCTCAAACCCATGTGCCTCAAAATGACATGCTATTTAACATGGTATTTCCATCAAATAAATTTTGTTTGTAAATTTATGTTACTGTAGGACATGGTTGAAAATTCCTGAAAAATTAATACCACTTGGGAGGCTGAGTCAGGACAATGATATATGCTTTAGGCCAGCAAGTACTAAATATTGAGATCTTGTCTCAAAAAAAACCAAATAAAATATTTTTTAAAGCAGAAATGTAGATAAAATCAAAATACCTTGAATGCATAATAAAATTCTATAAGAACACAAAAAAATCATTTTTCAAGTGTTTTTGTATTAATTTATGTATTCATGAAATAATCTCATAACAACATCAAACTTTTGCTGATAAGGACTAGTATATGGTTATTTAGCTCTGAATATACAGAGAACTTTGTTAATCTATTCTGAGGTGCTTCCTGCATTTGTGGCCAACAGGCCAACAAGGTGATGCTCTGAATGCTTCTAGGTAGGCAGTGACTGATTCTCAGATAGACTTCAATGGCCTTTTCCCACAGAGAATGTTGTTTGAACTGATAATTTATGCAGGCAGACAGAAGTCTGACACGGCAATGGAAGAAAATTATAAATGGACAAACTCTCTCAGGCAGTTTTTCCGGAAAGTAGTAGCATATGCCATTAAAGATTTTTTGATCTTAGACAATTGTGTAGCTAGATCCAAAGGCAAGGACAGAGAAGTTCCATACTGACAGTAGAATAGAACTGCAGGGTTACATGGAAGGAAGCATGGATATAAAGGGATGATGAATTAGAAATTAGTTTTATAAGCTATGTAGAAGATTTCATTTACTTGAGGCTATTATACCAAGGAATTTATTTAAAATTTGTATGAGTTGCTTTTCTGTGGCTATGAAAAAAATACCCTGACCAAAGCAAATGAGAAGCAAAGTGATTTATATTAGATTAAAGTTCCAGAGTAACAGATTTTATCATGTTGGATAGAGAATGGCAGCAGGAGCTTGAGTTAGTCAGGAAACAACACCATCACATGTCATCTACACGTAGCACACCCGTCCCTGACAAGTGACATACGTCCTTCAGAAAGTCTCTACCTTGAAGTGGAAATGTCTTGTTTCTTTGGATACTCAGATATGTCATGTGATGTTTTTCTGAAAACTGTCTTATGTGCGAATGGTTTTGCTGAAGCAGACACACAGGAGGATGTTTTGCTAAGGACAGACACATAGTGTTTTTCCAGAGGGAGTCTGGAAAAAGGACATGTAACTTTTTGCTAGATCAAACGCTTGAAAGAACACATAATATTTGGAAAGGGTATAAATATAACCTGACAGTGGACAATGCTGTGTGCTATTGGTTCACCTTGCTGATTAAAATTTCTCCTGATCTTATAGGGAGAAACACACCAAAGAACTGGTGGTAGTATGCCAGCTTCTTACTGCTTCCACAGACTTGGGTCTATTGCCATTGCTGATTCATGAATAGTGCTTATAATTAGGCCACCACTGCTAATTCATAGGAACTTAACTTCTTATATCCTAGCAATTCTGACTGGATTTGACACAAAGAACTATTTCTAAAAAGGTCCACATCCTCCTTTTCCCTAATAAGCTTTCCTTTCCACTATGTCTTGTGGCTGGTGGGCTTAAGGGACATTAAAGCATTTAAGTACACTTATTAAAGTGGGTTTTGAAAAATTTAAGTTTACAGCACTTTCTAGTGTTTTCATAACCTTCACAAAGAGTGCCAGAATCTGAAGACAAAGTATGTAAATATATGAACCTATGATAGGCATTTTTCATAAAAGATACTTAAAAGAACAATAACCATCACCACCACCACCAACAAAAATCTTAGAGAGATTAAAATATCATCCCCATTAATCAAGTACTCAGCAATTTTGTGTGCATAATTATGACCCCATTATTTCATTCTCATTTATGAAATAGAGATCATAATAATGTATACTACATAAATGTAATGCAAGGATGGAATAAAAATACTTTTACACTTAAGAATCCTTGGGATTTTGCACAAGACAGAAAATTATTGACAAATTCAGTTAGTGTAAGATTAGTGTGGGCTTAGAGATTCAAATAGAGCTTGTGTGACATTATAATTGACATATCAGAGAAAATGCAATGTGCATAAAAATAAAGCTGATATCAAAATCCTAATTCTTTCAAATTCTATTTGTACTAGCTGATCATAATGAAAGATTAAATGTAGTTCATAACACCATCAGAAACAGATGTTGCTGATAAATTACATTGTACACATCCAAGAAATATAATGAAGCCCCTTAAGTTTGTAAGATAATGCATTCTAATAGAGCACAATTTAATATTATATATTTTTGAGTGACAAACACATTTACAACATTTTATTGTTATCCTAGAATTTCAATAAACATTTGATAAAAATGAATCCTGGGATTTTCCAAAGATTTAGCATTTCAATTAAATGACTATATAGTGGTCTTAGTTTGGGTTTCTATTGCTGCAATGAAATACTACAACCAAAAGCAATTTATAAAATAAAGCATTTAATTGGACTTGTGGTTTCATAGGGTTAGAGTCCATGATGACAGAGCAAAGGCATGGTGGCAAGAACAACAGAAGACTCACATGCTAATCCTCAAGCATGAGGCTGAGAAATCCAGGTGAAAATGGTCTGGGCTTCTGAAACATACAAGTCCACACCATGTGATGCACCATCTAGAACAAGGCCACACCTCCAAATCCTTACCAACTAGTTCCACTAATTTGGAACTAAAGTATTCAAATATATATGAGTATGGGAACCGTTCTCAACAAGTCACCCAATAGTCTTGCATATAATTGTAAAACACTAGAGGATGACACCATGAAGTACAGGAAAACCACACCAACAGCACTTGGAGGCAAATGTTTTAGGGCCCTTGAAAGGGCATAGTTTGAAAGAGTAACCTCTGTTTTCTGTGGCTTGATAACAGATTGCTAATGATATCACCATGAATAATATCACATATTATGTCATATTACTGTGAGTCACAAATGTAGGTAGATCTAAATTTAGACCTCTTCTCAGAGACTAAACTCAAAGTACGGGCTGGGATGCAATTCATGTGCAGTCTCTGGAGAAGAATGGCTTATTGGCTCAGTCAGTTGTTTCCTGAATCCAATTCAATATATGTAGAGTATAGAGATCTGAGTCTTCATACTTTTACTTTTACCTGGGGATCATTATTACATTTTTTAGAAGCCACTTGTCTTATGTACCATTTCTTTCTTCCATGATCAGAGTAAGCTATGTGCCACAGAATCCCTCTCTGTTTAAGTTTTTTTAAAAATATATACTTTCTTATTCTTTTCACAGAAAGACTTAAATTCCATTGAAGAGCTCACCTGGTTAAACTAGGCCCAATAAAGAGTTTTCTCTTAAAGTCAATTGATCTAGACCTCACTGACAGGAAAAAAAATCTCTTCACATATCTCCTACACTAGTGCTTGATAGGATATCTGCAGAAAGTGTGTCTACTTCTAGAAACAGAATTCTGTCTCATAGGGACAATGCATCTGTTTTATGATAGTAAGATTTCTGTTTCCAAATGAAAGCTGTGTGCTTCTGTGACTCACGATCCCTCAAAAGAAAGTCATTCACAGGCCTTGTTATTTATTTCCATTAGGGCTTATAAAGGAATTCAGAAGCACAGATTTACAGCTTGCTCTGACATTAGATTCTGTCACAAACCAAACCAAGTATGAGAGTCTCTTAAATTGTGAAAGAATATATAGAAATTTTACATCAGAGTTTTATAATCTTGGATTAATCCACAAATAACAAATGGAGGAGACGTGAATGTTTGGCATTGAGAAGAGTGACGGAGTGGGTACTTAAGAAGGTCTCACAGGGAAACTGAAAGGGAAGACCACTTAACTGCAGAATTGGCTTGTTCACTACTCCAGTTTGACTTGTCCTGAAATCAATGAGGTATAAATAAATTAGAAATATGTATTGCTCCCTTCCTTTTGTGTGCTGGTGGAACTCCAAGCCTCTTGATCTACTGAGAGAATGGTCTCCAGTTTCTGCACCTCCAATTCAGGAGGCACAACTGTAGTCAGTGCAACCAGCAAACCAAATATCACCCAGTAATCTCTCCTCCTGTTTATTTCCTACAACCTAGACATATAGAAAGGAGGAAATATAGAGTCTTGACGTGTGAATTTCTTTACTTCCTTGGAATTATTTAATCTCTTTAGGAGGAAGACTGACTTCAAAGCTTTTCACTGGTTTCCTTTTATTTCTTTGGTCCTCTTCTCATCACCTAAATACTCTTTTAGACTAAAAATTACTTTGTATATTTTTTTTGCACAGATGTGTTTCTGCCTCATACTTACTACAAATTGTAGGAAATCCCCAAAAGATACTGACAACAGCTTCCCTGAGACTAGAGTTGCTAATTATGAAAGTAGATTATACACTAGAGCTAGGAGAAAAGGTTCAGAAGGAATATTCTCAAAAGAAAAGAAGTGGAAAAAATGCAAAACTTGATTCTTCCAGCCAGGCAAGAATTCTATTTTAATGTGCATGCATACCTCTGGTCCTTCTGGCATCACATTATAATTTAATTATGCATTTGTTCAGTCAGTTTTGAGACATTGATGAATGGAAAGTAGGTTCATTTAATTTATAGAAGATCAAAGGGACATATGCTTAGAAGCAATAACATAATTCTCCCTTGGACTACTTAAGATTTTTATGAATTAGCTGATTCCAATTTTCATTTGTTTATTTGTTTTTCAAACTTGAAGAAAGAAAACTGTGTGCTTGGCCTAGACTTCAGGATCAGCAATAGACTTAGAGCACCGGTTAGTACCTAACATTTTGAAATAATGAATATCAAAGAAGAATGTTGTGTGTAGACTCCTCCAATGTCTCAATTAGTGAGCCTTATGAAACACTGAGAAAGTCAATTCTGGTAAGTGATAGAGTACATGAAACAGGAGAAGATAAGCCAGTGTTTCTTCTTACACCATCATTAGTTTGCTGTGGTCTGCCTATTTTATAGTTTAATCCTTCTTGTTAATCTCTGGAATCACAAGTGGAATGCACACTGTTTATATTGCTTATCTAACAATCATAGGATTTGGAGTACCTTATGTATTAACCCCAATTCATATACAGAAGAGTACTGTCCTAAGACATAGAAAGTGTTATCATACCTTATATTCCCAAATCCTGTAGAAACTCCCAGTTAAACACATGAACTAACAGAAAGAAAGTCTTGTTTCTTTGAAGGCAGACAGATGTTATGGTTAAAGAAGGGTTCTAAATATAATCAGGAAAAGCAAGCGTGACATAGCATACTCAGTCATCCTTATGAAGTAGAAACTATTAAGAGCTAGCTTGAAGATAAAGGCCTATAAACACAGCTACTCCGAATAGTCCGGCAGAAGTATCTTACATTCAAAGTCTTCCAAGGCTGAAGAGTGAATGCAAGACCAACATGGGCAATTTAATGAGACTTCATTTAAAAACAAAGTTGAAGAACAGACTGAATATCTAGCTCAATGTTAGAGACCTTGCCTAAATGTGCAGAATATCCTTGGTTTTACTTTCAGTTCCAATGCCATAATACTGCTAATAACTTGGTATTAGGAAAGCTTATCTGAAGTAATAATAGTAAGCTAATGTCTAAGAAAACAATCTCAAAGGAATAAAGACATTTACCTGAAAGCCTTGAAGGAGTGTTGGGTGCATTTACCTCTGAAATGACATCTCTCCATCAATGAGCGTTTGCAACATGACTAAATAGAGTTGACAATGAAAAGGAAAAGAATAATGGGTCGTGGTTTTGGTCAAATATGGAGCAGACACCTGAAAACACCAGGGAAATAGTCTGGTCTGACTTGTGCACACAAGGTTGTGTACTTCTCTATTCACTGAACAAATATTAATGTAAACTTTCTCTGATTTCACTGCACACTGGGGATCTGGAGTGGGAAAGGAGACTTTCAAACTGAGAGTAAATAAGCCAGTGTTAATGGATGTTGTTCTAAGAACATTAGACAAGCAACACAGAAGCCTGGAGTTTGTTGGCCTTTGGTGGAGCCATCCGAGTTCTCAGCTAGCAGTACCATGGACCCCCTTCCTGAGTCTGAAAAACTCACAAATTAAATTAGTTAATAAATATTACTATTTCATAAACTGAATATTAGCCATATTCAAATATGGCTGAAGGTCCAAGTATCCCAAACTAAATAAATTATATAGGCAAGAAATATGTTTTACCTATACTTGCTCTTTTTTGTATAATCTTTCTATTGACTTTCCATCCTTTAGAAAGTTAAATGATTGACATACCTGCTCAAAGGTAAATTGACTTCAAAATGCAGACAGTGAAATGTAAATGTTCTGAGACTTTGAATTAGTTTGTTTTATATGCATATAAATATGAACTAAGTAAACTCAGCTAGTACATGTATCTTGTTAAGTATTTAAAACTGGTATGGATGTTCCAAGCTACCAGGGACTCACAGTCCTTCTTTCAACGGATCCACATGTCTCATGTTACTACTTTCAAGGTGATTTCATGGTCAAACATTGATGCTGGAACTCTGGGTTTCAGATCACCTTTTAGCTAATATAAATATGAGGGCAAACACTGAAAATGTTGTACTCACCAACCATACTCATCATGTTGAACAAAATTAGGGACAAGTTTTTATGGATAATAGGAGTTCAATAAATCTGTTTTGGAGTGTGTTGTCCTGTGCCTTATTTAAATATATAGTATATTAGGTAAAAAACAAAGACTGTGTAGTTTGCTTTCTGTTCCCCATTTCCAAATAAATAGTAGAATTCCTAGTTAAGGTAGTACAAATTTGAAACAGACAGAGAAAATGGGAAAGCACATAGGTATATATAAAGCATAGAGAAGCTAACTCAGAAGCCCATGGATAAGTGAAAAAAGGATATACTTTAAATGGAAGACAAACACCATACTTCCATAGTAAAGAAACATTTGAGCAATCCAAATTAGTCCGTACTGGATACTTCTAAAATGCACAAGAATGTCAAGTCAAAACAGAAACTGAAGTTCTATTTTCTCAGAAGATTGCCAGTATATAGATCAGTCAGAATCCACACACACTTCTGACACAGGAGCCCCCACTGCTGCATCTAGTTTGTTGTTTCTGCTAGAGTCAAACATGCTTCTCCTAAAAGCCCTTTCCTCATGATCTCAAGTAGAATCTGAATGAATTCATGAATGTAAAAATGGAAGAGTAACAGACTCATAAAAATATATCTCAGTGTCTATACAGGATTTATTAATCTGTAGAAAGTGGCATGAAACCTAATTCACTCAACTGGAATACGTATCTAAGAAAGCAATAAAAAAACAGAAAAGACCTACAGTGTGGGCATGTGGTGCAAAACATGTGTATTTGCAAATATGTCAAATAAATCCTAGGCTCTGTATGATATATTAAAGTCAAGAACCTTCAAAGCCTGTGTATCATGCCACAAATTTTACATGGCATCATGAATGCAGAAACCATACTGACAGTGCTTGAACTGGTTGTTATCAGGAACTAAATTTATGGGTACTTCTTATGATGGTGCAGGGCCAGGGGTCAAGCTTTGACCTTGAAGTGCTTTCCTTATGAAGCAAGATGTAGACTGTGCACAGGAAGAAGAGGACAAAGGAATTCACTATTGCAGGTACAATCCCAATGTTTTCTCACATTTTCCAAACTTTTTATAGTTATTTAGATTATCTTACAGTAGATGTGGGCACTAATGGCAATATAAATCTTGGTAGAAGTTTGTGAGAACTTACTGCATAATCCCGTATGTGCTTCTCCTTCTGTCATGGAGACAAAGCTGTTATTGCATTCTAATTGCCACAAATATGAAACAATATGGTATAGCCTACAGTCTGCTTCCTAAGGAAAAGCAATAGAAGTCTCAATTACCTCAAAGGACCACAGCATGCAATAAAGCAAAGCACAGTAAGTCACTAGCGTGGTAGGTAGCAGTATCAATCATGGTATTTGCAATCAAATACACAATTATATTTTTAAAATGAGTGGAGTTTCTTAAAGTAAGAAAAACGAGTTTTCCAAGGTTGAGAGACCAATTTCATTGTATATATTTTCATGATTTTTTCACTTAATATAATTAAGCTAATGATAGCACCATGCTTTAGCATTATTCTTGTGCTTCATTCTTTAATATTTTTTCTTGATACTGAAACCAAAACTTGCAGCCCACTCTTAGTAATTCAGTTTCCTGGATTTTCTCCAGGGTTCATTTCACCCCATGTTTTGTTATAGGAAGCCTTTCTTTTAAAGTTCCCGTGTATTCCTAAAATAATCATGCTTTATATTTGTGTTATAATCCCTTTGAATGAAGATTTTTTTTCTGTTCTAGTAATGTATGTCAACCAAGTCCAACAGCATGGTAGCTCTAATAACTGTATGAAAGTTGTGTTACTACCTAGTAAAGTAAATATTTCACTTTCAAAAAGCTAGTCTAAGTATTTCTTGGATGTGTTTAATTAACACTCCTTTTTGGTTGTTCATGTTGTCTGTAGATCATGTGTTTTCTTCTTGTTTGCTTTTTAATTTCAAAAATTACTTGCTTCTGGGAATTTTATTTAAAAAAGAATGTATTTGGTATACTTTATATTTGATACAAACAAAATTTCGCTTTACATACTACTTGCACCCCTCCATCTTCCTAGTCTTCCCCCAAACCATCCCCTCTGCCATATCCTTTCCTCTCCTCCTACGATGATGAGGAGTCCTCCCTGGGTATTTAGCCACCATGGCTCACTAAGTCACTGCAGGACTAGGCATATCCTTTCCTACTGAGGCCAGATGAGATCGCCCAGTTAAGGGAACAGAATCCACAGTCAAGCAACAGAGGGAGATTCCCCCACTCTAGTTGTTGGGGGATCCACATGAAGACCAAGCTTCCATATGTGTAGGGGAACTAGATCCAGCCCATGCTTGCAGTCCAAGTTAGATTATTCTATTGGTCTTTTTGTGAAGTCCCTATCCCTTTCAAGTAGTTCAATCCTTCTCCCAACTCCTATGCAAGACTACCGAAGCTCTGACTAATGTTTGGCTATGGATCTCTGCATCTGTTTCTGTCAGCCTCTGGGTGGAGCCTCTCAGAGGATAGTTGTGCTAGGATCCGGTCTGTAAGCATAACAGAATATCAATAGTGTTCTTGCCTATGGGATGAGTCTCAAGTTGGGCCAGTCATTGGTTGACCATTCCTTCCATTTCTGCTTCTTCTTTGTCTCTACATATCTTGCAGGCAGGACAAATTTTGGGTAGAAGGTTTAGTTGGTGGTTTGGTGTCCTTATCCCTCTAGTATGAGTCTTGCCTAGCTATAGGAAGTGGACACTGCAGGCTCCATATCTCAGCTAGAGTCACTCCCATAGACTTCCCGGAACTTCCCCTGACCCAGGTCTCTAGCATGTCTGAAAGATGTTCTTTAAACTCTCCTTACCTCCTGAATGACTAGATTTCATTTGATATTATTTTTAAAGCAGTAATTCTTTTGGATTCCAGGCTCACTAAATACCTGTATTTACTTGAATCATTTGCAGTTCCTTCACTAATTATTAAGTGTCAGCTCCTCACCAGGCTTAGTTAAAATCATGGAAGAGTAGATAGAAACATTGTAAAATCTGAATAATTGGGAAGGCTTCTATAAAAAGGCTTCTATAATAAAGTGTAAAGGTGTCCTTTACACTTGAAATTATTTAAAATCAACCATAAAGGGAGATAGGGTCTACAAAGTTCCAACCTTAGTTTGGGAGTTGATGGCTCCTGGGAAGGTAACTGTCACTTTACTTTTGAGGGGTGTGGAAACTGGTAGGTTGCTTGTGCATAATAACTCTGTATACATTTGTTACAGTTAAATTTTATAACATCAGCAACCAATTTGGCTTGTTTTATGGGGTCACCATGTTTCCAACTAGGCAAGGCCGGAGGCCAGGAGCAGCAGCATGCTTCCACCGCTGCTCAGTTCAGGTTGGCTGACTCAGGCAGGCCAGAAGCACCTGCCCTGGCACCCACAAGACACAAGCATGGGAGATGACTCTGCCAATCTACCATGCTGTCTCCACAGTGCGTGGCTGAGTCCAGACCATCCCGCCATCTACATGGTACCCAGTAGAAATGAGACTCTAAAGCTTAATTATTATCCAAAGGATTTATATATTTAGAAATGCTCAATTAACAATTTGCCCACACAACTAGAGTTGTTTTCCAGTATCTAACCTTATGATATAAATCATTACCCAGGACTATCCTGGACCTGTGCATGGTTCTTCATGGCTCCTACATCTCTCCTCCTCTCTTCCTAGCGCCTCCTCTTCTTTCTCCTCTTCCTCTCCTCCTGACTCCTCATTCCGCCTACCTCTCATACAGTCAAATCACTGAGCTTTATACAAATTTAGTGGGAAGATATCCTGCTGCATACGTGTACCTAAGGGCAGATCTAAATGAAATCAATGGGTTGCCATAAAAAAAATGAAGATGGGAGGAAAATGTTTTATGGGTTTCCTCCTCCAAGGGAGAAATTTTAAGGGAGACTTTTGTGGGATATGTTTCATTGTGTTACATGTTATATTATGTCTGTGTAATCAATTTTCAAAGAATAAATAAGAGATTAGAGAGTGCCAAAATCATAGTAGTCCCTAAACAGTAAGATACAAAATCTTCTGTCAAAGAGCAGCCCCTACTTCCTGTCTCATGGGGCCTATGGCTGCTGTAAGATGCCCCCTAGAAGCTGTAAGAAATGGAAACTCAAGTCAAAATGATAGCACCAAAACATCTCCTTAGCCTGCAGCTGTCACAGGAGCTGTCCACAGTGGGACAACTTCTTTTCTACCTCAGCCTACAGTCGTAGTGAAATAACACTGCAGGAGCTGTCCCACAGGAGAATGTTTACAGTGGACTTCTCCTCTCCATCCTTCCACAGAAGCCCCACTGAGATAAACCCTTAGCCAAAGTCACCTGGAGCAAAGAAGGACTTCCTATGGGTCCAATACAGGGAAAGGGGTGAGAAAAGAATATCAATCCCTAAGCAGGAGTACCCCACTAATACCCAATCTTCCCACAAAACCCCACCAATCCCTGAAGTCACTAAGATCAGAACTCAAAATCCCACCAATACTCAACCTGAGCGTCTCTGCCCTGTATAGCTCTGCCCCCTAAGAATTCCTATACAAGCACTACTGGTCCTGGGAGGAGGGGAATCAATCCCAGGATTTGTCCCTCCTCTCTCTGAACCCTCCACAGATTTCTTACATGAGTTTTCTGTCTGATGTGACTTTCTCAGCATAAGAAGAAAAGAAGAAAAGAAGCAATGAAGAGAAGAAGAGAAGCAGCTAAGAAGGAATAAGGCTGAGGTTTTAGCTCAGCTTAGGATACTTTTCCTTGGGAACTGCAATGCCTCTGCTGAGGAGGCTTCCTCTCAGAGTTATGTGGTTCCTGAGCTCTCTGGTCTCAGGATGCCCCTCCCTTGGGACAATGACCCACCTGGGTCTCCATGTCTCAGGATGCCTTTCTGGAATACTTTTACCTTCAGAGCTGCATGGTTCTTGAGCTTCCCAGTCCCGAGGCATCCTTCCATCTGAGCCAAAAGTCTTAGAATCATTCATAACTATTTAGATATTTATTTTTGTTGCTTCAGTAAGATATATAACTTTAGTTTCTCTTTCTATTTTTTGGGGCTAGAGTGCTGTTTGTTTTTGCTTTTTTGTTTTTTCTACAAGTTTACAGTATGAAAATAAAGTTATCTTTGTGTTCTACAGTTTGTTAATTCATCTAATTTTTGATAGCTTTTCAAATGGAATTTTATAGAGTCCTCTTTGAGAACACTCAGAATATCAATGAAACAAAGAAACTAAAACAGACTTTTGCACTTTTTATCTGACATATTTTTAAGGGTTAATTTTGCACCTGTTCATAGGTTTGTTAGTGTAAGTAAAATGGAATTAAAAAAAAACAAGGACTGTATATTTCTGTCTTGTTAATAGCCTTCAGAGAGGAACTTACAATTCATTATTGCATATGATGTCTATAGTATTTATTTTTGGTATCTTTTAAAATAGTTATTTATTCCTTTATAACTTTGTACATATATTTTGTGATCAGAGTTCTCCAAATTACCTTCGTATACTCTCCCGTCTCACACAAAATCCCTCTTTCCAAGACTTTTGTGACTAATTTTGGTTTGTGTATAGCACATTGCATTTAATTACAGTTGCCTGCATGAGTATGCATGGGAGATATTTACATGAAGGGAAGCAATGAACCAGAAAGTTATTTCAGAGGTTTCTAGATTCCAGGAATTTATATCCATAATTTTGTGTTTTACTCAATAATATGTGCTGAAATTATGAAAGGTGTATTTGGTAATGTCAAGTAAAAGTTACATTTATTATTAAGTCTTATACTGCTTGTTTTTAATATTATTATATTATTTATATTTATTATATTAGTCATATAAATATTATATTTATATTATATTATTATTTCTAATCCTTCATTTAAAATTATTTTCCAAATAATACTTGGTGACATATCTTTTAAATTTCATTACAATTCCCTCCTCTCTCTGAGTGCGTGTGTGTATGTCTTTTGTGTGTGTGTGTGTGTGTGTGTGTGTGTGTGTGATGGCATGCATGTGAAAATCAAAGAACAAAATGTACACATCGTTTGTTTCATTTGGCAGGGCACTTGGCAGAAAGAGTCTTTATCCACTGAACCCTATCTCCAGTTCAAAGTTCTCTAATATTTTGGACAACTTTACATCTATGCATATTAACAATATTGCTTACTAATATATTTTATAGTACTTTATATTGATTTTGGTATGAAAAGAATGTTAATTTAATTAAATAAGTTATGGAAAGTTGGAAATTTATGAGCCACAGAATGATTCTTTGTAGTAACAAGACTCATCTTTAGCAATGCTTGAGCAGATACTTGGTCAAAAATCTAAACACCATAATCTTGAATTGAAAGAAAGAGAGGGAGAGGAAGAGAGAGAGGTTGCAGGGAGACACAGAGACATAGAGAGAACTTGTATAAAGGGACTCATGAATCTTAATCTGCAGTCTGGGTTAATATAGTACAAATCTAGGAAAACGACAGCCAGAAGTCTGAGAATTGTATGATACATAATCCATTTGTCAATGATTAGGAATCATTTGATTAGGAATCACTTATTTTTATTTTTTTATTTTTAGATCAGTAGTGTTTGGTTTTATTCTAGGTTTGTGCTATCTAGGCTCTGGTTCTTGGTTACTTAAACAATATTAGGTATAGGTTTCTTCTAATGGAGCAGTACTTAAGTCAAATAATACACTGACATTGGTTGCTTACTCTCACATGCCACCATTGCCCTAGCATATTTTACAGGTAGGACAGATTTCTTGACAAAGGTTTGTGCCTTGGGTGGTGTCCACATTCCTCTTCAGTATCTTGCAGACTACCTTCCTGTGCCAAGAAACTAGAATATAAGGATGACGGCTTCATGTAGACACCAGTTTCATTTATCCAAGTTCAGTGTGTCATGTGTTATCCTCAGCAGTGGGGCCCTATTGTAGGTCTATGGAGAGAAACCTTTTGTCTTAGCAAGGACCTGGGTTGTTTAGAGATTTCCATAAACTCCCTTGCCAAAAACTCAAATGAAAGTCACCTACTCCTACCAGTGGAAGTCTAGCCTAGCTACAAGAGATGGACAGTTAGGACTTTGTATAACTCATTATTAGGAATCCTCATTAATATCACACTCATAAATTAAAAAACATTTCTATCACGCTAGGTTTCAACACCACTCCTCAAATGCCTGCCTAACTCCATCTCTTTCATTCCTCAGTCTCTCCCTTCAACTCATCCCTCTTCCTGGTCCTGCCTTCTTGATCCACCCCTATTCTGCTCATAAAATTTATTCTATTTCTCACACCCAGGATGATCCCTAGACATACCACATTTACATATCATGTTTACCTTTCTGGGAATGGGTTACCTCACTCAGAATGTTTTTTCATAGTCACATCCATTTACTTGCAAATTTCATGTTGTCATTTTTTTAACAGTTGGATAAATCTCTAGATTCATCACATCTTCTTGATGCATTCTTTCCTCTAATGAGGGACATCTAAGTTGTTTCAAGTTTCTAGATATCATGAATAAAGCCACAATGATCATAGTTGAATAAGTATAGTTGAGATTGAATGGAGTATCCTTTGGGAATATGCCCAAGAGTTATATATCTTGGCTTTAATATAGAATGATTCTGAATTTTGCAATGACACACTATATTGATTTACATAGTCCCTGGAAAAGTTTTCACTCCCACCAGCAATGGGGGAGCATTTCCTTTGTTCTACATCCTCTCAAGCATGAACTGTCACTTAGGTTATTGATCTTACCTTCAAGACAGGTGTAAGGTAGAATTTCAAAGTAGTTTTTATTTGAATTTATCTGATGACTAAGAATCTTGACCATATCTTTAAGTGATTTTTGAGCCATTTGAGATTATGATAGTGAGGATTCACTGTTTAGATCTATGCCTCATATTTTGTTTAACTGATTGTTTGGTTTGTTGTCTAGTTTTTTGAGTTCTTTATATTATTTGAATATTAGCCCTTTATTGGATGTGGTTTTGGTAAAAATCCTTTCCCATTTTGTAGTATGCCACTTTGTCTGAATGATAGTATGATTTGCCTTAAAGTAGCTTTATTACTATTCTATGTAGTTTCATGAGGTCCCCATATATTGTTGTAAGATAAGTACCTATTCCATTGGTGTTCTGCTCAGGTAGTTATTTCCTGTGCCAATGAGTTCAAGGCTATTCCCCACTTTATCTTCTATAAGGTTAAGTATATCTGGTTTAAGGCTGAGGTATTTAATTTATTTTGACTTGAATTTTGGACAGGGTGAAGAAACATGGATCCATTCTACATGCACACATCCAGTGTGAACAGAAAGAGTTGTTGAAGATGCTTTCTTTTACCATTGTGTATTTATGGTTTCTTTATCAAAAATACATTGTCAACCTTGATTACTCCCTGTCTATACTGTTAGACTCTTGGAGGGCGTTGTGGGGTTGTTTGCAGGTAGGGGTTGTTACTGAAACTTTCTATATCCTTCTGTAATTGTGATTCTGCAGTCATCAATATTACTGTCCAATTAGCTTCTTTGTCTTTTAAAGTCAGCAGAAACAGGGATGATAGAGTCCCACATTTTCTGGTTCTGGCAGGACAGATATACTAATAGTCTCAGCATGTGCCATAGATCTCAGCATGACCTCCAGTGGCTGTATAGACCATAGACATCAACATGAGCCTCTGATGAAGCAAAGACTCTATTTTTTAGGTGGAATTCATAAGAGGAAGCTTGAGAGGACTGGGAAGTTAGCATGATCTGAGTGTATAATGCAAAATTACGAAATCATCAATAATCAATAAAAATATTATCTTTAAAAATAAGTTGTTCATATGTGTATGGATTTCTTTTTGGGCCATCAGTATGATTCCGTTAATCAATGTCTTTTTATACCAATAATGTATGGAGTTTATTACTATAGCTTTAATGGACAACCTGTCTTTAGGAATAAAGGGACACCATCAAGCAGTTCTTTTAGTGTTTAGTATTTTTTTTAGCTATCCTGGAGTTTTGTTTTTTCATATAATATTGAGAATTATCCTTTCAAAGTCTGTTGTAAATGTAATTTTCATTCCCCAGATGTAATTGTCATCTTGGAGGTTTCCTACTGAATAATATCACCTTTTCTAGTTCTTTTTGAACTCTGGCTAGCTGGTTAAATTCAGCTGATCTGTCTCAAATTTCTTCTCCAAGGTGACTGGTACAATCTTGGTTCTCTAAACTTCTCACTGAATTTCACTGCTTAGCCTCTAACATAGGCAATTTGTTCTAATCTTTTGGCTCCTTCATATGCTCTGACTTCAACACTCTCTGCTGACCTGTACTGAACCAGAGGTACTCAACTTCACTTCATCACAATCTTTACACTGACTCCCAACTGACTCTCTCTCTCTCTCTCTCTCTCTCTCTCTCTCTCTCTCTCTCTCTCTCTCTCTCTCTCTCTCTCTCAATCCCTCTTTCTCTCTTTCTCTCTCTTGCTCTCTCCCTTAATTCCCCTCCCTACTCCCTCTCTCTTTCTCCCCCTCCATGCCACCCTCCCTCCTTCCCTCCTTTCCTCCCTCCTTCCTTCCTTCCCTCCCTTCCTCCCTCCCTCCCTGCATTACTCTTAAATAACTTCTCTTTCCTGTCCTAGTATGCTGAGATTGGGCATACCCTTCTGTCAAACTTTTCTCTAATTCATTCATTGTCTGTACCTCAATTAGACATTACTTTCAAACATGGCTGCTTTCATCTATAAACTAAATTTACATAAATGTGTGTACTATGGGCGGGTTTGTCTTTGGGCCAGAGTGAGTAAAAGTGTGTAGCATGTCTGCATTCCTGCTGGATCATACAAACAGTTCTTTGGATGTCATCCCCTGCCACAGCAGTCATATTGCTGGATTACAATTCCTCTACAGTCTCTGAAGAATTGTGTTGTAAATTTCATGAAGATTACACTAAATCTATAGCTTGCTTTTAGTATAACAGTCATTTTTACAGTGTTAGCTTTACTAACACATGAGCATAGAAAATCATTCCATCATCTCAGATCTTCAGATTCTTTCTTCAAAGACCTAAAGATTTTGTCATTCAAAACTTTCAGTTGCCTGGTTAGAGTTATCCCAAGACACTTTGTATTACTAGCGAGTGGTTCAAAAGGTGTTGTTTCCTTGATTTCATTCTCAGTCCATTTGTCATATGTATATAGAGAAGCTATTAATTTTTAGAGGGAGGGTTATTTATGTACCTAGACACTTTGCTGAAATTGTTTATCAGCTATAGAAATTCCCTGATAGAAATGTAAGGTTCACATGCATACTATCAAATCATCTGCAAATAACAATTGTTTGATTTCTTCCTTTCCAATTTGTATTTCCTTGATCTGCTTCAGTTAACTTATTGTTATAGCTGATACTTCAAGTGCTATATTGAGTAGAAATGGTGAGAGTAGTTAACTTTCTCTAGTTTATGATTTTAGTGGAATTGCTATGTATTTCCCTCCATTTAATTTGATGTTGGCTATATGTTAGCTGTAAATTTTTTTGTTATGTTTAGATATGTTTATTGTATTCTTAATCTCTCCAGAAATTTTATCCAGAAGTAGTGTTGGAGTTTTGTCAAAGATCATTTCTGCATCTAATGAAATGATCAAGTGTTTTGGTTTTTGTGTTCAGTTTGCTTATATGGTATATTAAATTTACTGATTTTCATATATTGAACAATCTCTGTATCTCCAAGATGAAGCCTGGTCAATTCTGGTGAGTGATCTCTTATTATGTACTTTTGGATTTACTTTACAAGTACTTCATTGAGAATATTGCCATCATTATTGAAAAGGGAAATTAATCTTAATTCTCTTTTTATGTTGAGTCTTTATGTACTTTGAGTATCATGTTACCTGTGGCCTCATAAAAAGAATTTGGCAATGTTCCCCTGTCTCTACTTTATGGAGTACTGTCATTAACTCTTCTTTAGAAGTCTATTAGTATTCTGTGGTAAGTACGTGGCCCTGAGATTTTTTGTTTGTTTTTAGATTTTTGTTTCTTTTTAAATTGGAAGACTTTTAATGACTTCTTCTACTTCCTTAGGTATTATAGATATATTTCAATTGATTTCTGTAATCAATATTTAAATTTAGAAAGTGCTATTTATGGAGAAAATTATCCATTTCTTTTCAATTTCACAATTAAGTGGAGTATAGGTTTTTAAAGTATGTGCTTAGGATTCTCTGGATTTGCTCAGTGTCTGTTATCATGTTCCTTTTTTCATTTCTGATTTTATTTATTTGTTTATTTTCTCTGTGTTCTTTAGTTAGTTTGGATAAATGTTTGTCTCTCTTATTGATTTTCTCAAATAACCAACTCCTTGTTTCATTGATTCCTTGTATTGTTTTCTTTGTTTCTATTTTGTATGTTTTAGCCTTCAGTTTGCTTATTTCTTGCTGTTTCTTCCTCTTGGGTGTGCTTATTTCTAGAGGTTTCAGTTGTGTTGTTAAGTTACTAGTATGAAATTTCTTTAATTTCATTTTTAACAGAGGCATTTGGCATATAAACTTCCTTTTTAGCATGGCTTTCATTTTGTCCCATAAGGTTGGATGCATGACAGGTATTTCAATTTTCTTTTATAGGTTGAGGCTTGTTTTATGTTCATGTATGTGGCCCATTTTGCAGAAAGTACCATGAAGTGCTTTAGAAGATATAGTCTTCTCTGTTTTGGTGAAGTATTCCATAAATATCTCTTTTTGTTATTTTTTGTTGTTGTTGTTTTGGTATTTCGTGTGTGTGTGTGTGTGCTTGAGAGTGTGTATGTGTGTGTGTGTATGTATGTATGTATGTATGTATGTATGTATTTAAATTGGGGGATTGAGACCAGTTGATATTGAAAAATATCAATAACCAATCATTGTTTATTCTTTTTATTTTGTTATCAGTGATGAAAACGATAGTGTTGGTGGTAGTAGTGTGAGTGTGTGTATGCATGGTGGGCAGGTGATATTCTTTCTCTTGGTTTTGGTGTCTGGCATGGTGTTATTTATTTCCTGTGTTGCCATGTGTGTAGTTAACTACCTGCTTCAGATTAATTTTATTTATTTATTTACTTATTCAATTTAATTTTATTTTTTGGTAGTATCTTCTGGATAAACATTGTTTACATTTGATTTTATCATGGAATATCTTATTTTTCTATTTATGTTGACTGAAAGTTTTGCTGGGTATAGTAGTCTGGGCCTCTGTATGTGGTTGCTTGGAGTCTATAGTACCCATGTGCAGATCCTTCTGGCTTTTATTGTCTCTATTGAAGGCTAATATGTAATCCTAACAAGTTTGCCTTTGCATGTTGCTTTATCTTTTTAACATGCAGCTTTTAATATTCTCTCTTTGTTTTGTATGCTTAGTGTTTTATTTTTCTGTGGGAAGGTCTTTCTTTTTCTGGTACAATCTATTTTGCGTTCTGTAAGCTTTTATACTTTGAAAGATATTCTCCTTTTATAGGTTAGGAAAATGTTCTATGACTTTGATGAAAATAGTTTCTAGGCCTTTGATCTGGATTTCTTTTTCTTCTTCTCTACCTATTATTCTTAAGTTTGATCTTATTATAATGTCTCAGACTTTCTGGAAGAAATCAAAACCAGAGTAGGGATAAGACTGGGGAGATTGGATCTCAGAGCAATAACATTCCCTGAGAACACACTGGTTGAACAGGTCATGAAAAGAGGCAACACAGAGATATCAACGTCTCTACAATCTACAGCAGAAACAAGTGAGTCTGCCTGAAGCATAAGTGTTACCCTGGGAGAAGCTGCACTTGTGTGAGCTGGAGGTGCCTGCTAGATTTGGTATTGGGGACAAAAGCAACCAGTCTGGGGAGGGAGATTAGGAGGAGATGGTCTGTGGGATCCACAAGAGATGGGGACATGAGGGGAAGGGGGAAGGCAGTAGATGATGTTTTGATGCAGTGTTAGGGATGTAACTGGGGGATTGGGTCTGAACAAACAGAGGTGGCAGGCAGAGCTAGAGGAGAAGGTCTGTAAGCATCCTGCTGCCAATTATGACATATTCTGTGTGGCCCTTCTACTTGATGTGCATATTTGGATTCTAAGAAGTAATAGAATCTGTGCTATGTAGATATAATTGAGTTTGGGGGAGAAATAACATTTTATTTCTACAGTAACTTTTTTCTTGTATTATGCTCTGATTTATACATGTATTCAATCATTGATATTGTCCCATATGGCATTGGATTATTCTTTTCCATCTTAGTTTTCCTCCTCTATTTTGCACAGATTTTGAGAATTATCACCATTGGTCTTTCAAGGTCATTAATTTTGCTTTTACAATCATCTCAAAATTCATTGGATTATGGCTAGTTTCTCATTTAACATTGAGATATTTTTCTGTATCTTCCATTTGTTTTATTTTTTATTTATTTCATTTGCTTTTATCAAGTTGTAGATTTTATTCAAACCCATAACATATTTCAGTGCCTGTTTTAACATCCCTTTAACTATTTGTACCATTTCTGTCACATAATCCTAATTTGACTGGCTGACTGGAATTTTTTTCTTTTCCATACTCAATAACTTCTGCATGTTTAAAAGTCTAGAAGTTTAGACTTTCAGTAGCCTATTATACTTTCCCTACAGTGCTTGACGTTGCTGAGTTTGTGGACTGGTTTGCAGGCTTTCTTGTGACAGCCCATTAGCTTCTCTACTGTTCTATCTATAAGGAGTAACCAACTTAACTCTCTTCTGCATGGCTTATATATTCAATGAGAACTCCACAGTCAGTTCAAAAAAGCAGTAAACTTTCCGAATATACTTTTTAAAAATTATATTTATTAGATTTATATTGGTGTTTTGTCAGAATATATGTCTGTATACCTCCTGATCACAGTACTCAAGTAGGTGAGATAAGGGCTGCAGATAACCTATTGCTGGAATGAAAGTTTTGAGCCATGTGAGTGCTAGGAATCAAACCAGCCCTTTTGGAAGAGCTGCCAATATTCTTAACAGCTGACTCATCTTTCCAGCTCCCTCCCTTGGGAAATTTATTGACTATTTTGTGATAATTCTCACTTGGTCTTTTGAATTCTTCTTGTTTCTGTATACTCTTGGGGTTTTTCATTCACAATTCTGTGATAATTCTTACTTGGTCTTTTGAATTCTTCTGTACCTGTGTAACTAAGCAGGACTTTTCGAAGTCTTTTATGTGTGAAATTGTGTTCTTTCCATCTCTTTATAGTTGAGAATACTTTCGCCTCCTTTAATCCCCATTGTTGTCTTTTTATTAGAGATCTCCATTTTCAGTATCTATAATTCTAAACAGTGTTCCCAAGATTGCAACATGGGGTCATTAATTTTAATTTTTTTCTCAGAGCCAGATTTCTAATGCCTAAAACAACTGTTCTTGAGGGTTTTTTTTTTTATTTTCAGAAATTATTGGCTCACTGCAATAAGAGGTTAAGTCTAATGCTATTTTTCCAATTTGCCAGATGTATATGCCCTTTATGTTACTTGTTCCATTTTAAATTTTTCCTTCATTAATTAATTAATTAATTAATTCACATTACAGCCTGATCTTAGGCCCCTCCATTTTTTCCTCCCAGAATCACCCTCTCACCTTCTCCCTCATTCCTCAATCCCCTTTTCCTCAGAGAAGGGAGACTACTCATGGGTACCAACACACGCTGGTACATCAAGTCACAGCAGAACTAAGTGCATCCTTTCCCACTGAGGCTAGACAAGGCAGCCCAGCTATAGAAAAGGGATCCAAATGTAGGCAACAGAGTCAGAGACAGTTCTTGCTTTAATTGTTAGGGTACAGACAAGAACATGTTGCACATCTTGTACATCTGTATGGGCATCCTAGGTTCAGCCCATTCCACTCCTAATCTTAAGTTGGAGATTTAGTGTCTATGAGCCCCCATGGGCTCAGGGTAGTTTACTCTGTAGGTCTTCTTGTGGTGTCCTTGATTCCACTGGCATGCTCTATACTTCCCCAACTCTTACACCAGACTTGTGAGCTCTGCTTATTTTTTGCCTACGGGTCTCTGCATTTGTTTCTGTTGACTGCTGGATGAAGCTTCTCTGAAGACAGTTGTGCTAGGCTCATGTCTGTAAGTGGGGTATCATTAATAGTATCAGTGGTTGGCTCTTTCTCATGGAGTGAGTCTCATGTTGGGCCAGTTACTGGTTTGCCATTCCTGTCTCACCACTACTGAGTTCTGTTCTCTCTCCCAGACTTCCACCATACCATAATGTCACCTGCTCAACTATGTTCACAGTAGCTTTATTTATAAAAGCCAAAAAACTCAAAGCTACTTAGATGTCAGTGAACCAAAGAATGGATAAAGAAACAGTGGTATACTTACAAAACTGAATACCACTCAGCTATTAAACAAGGACATCCTGTAATTTGCAGGTACGTAGGTAGAGCTAGAAAATGTCATCCTGAGTCAGTTAACTCTTACTCAAAAAGACATGAATGGTATATACTCACTTATAAGTGTAATTTGGGCATAAAGTAACAGGCTACAATTCATAGTCCAAAGATGCTAAGTAACAAGGAGGGCCCAAGGGAAGATGCTTGAATCCCATTTTAAACTGTTAATTGGATCAGTAAATGCTTAAATACTGTTATTTTTAGTTCAGACTAATTTTTTTCTCATTTCAGGAAATAAGGCCTCACACCAACATTAAGCAACAAGAACCACAAATAGTATCTGGAAAATCCTTATTTTATACAGCATATAATAGTGTGCATTAAACTATGTCTTGGGAGGAGGATTTATTAATCATGTTTAAAGTGGTGTGTTGATGAAGATTAGATGATCTCATGAACAAATATTTATGACCTTCCCCCTTCAAATTACAGTGTTTAAGTTATGTATTTCTGAATCTTTGAAAGGTATATTAAATAAAATTATTTAAGTTATTATATTTACTTACTTATTTACTACTATTCTTTCCTAAATAAACACAAATGTGTGCAAAAGAACTCCCACAGTAATCAACCTGCCTGGCACTCCTCTTGTCATCTCATTATCATGGCCCTATTGATAAGGAAAATCAATGAGTTTCTCAGAATCCTGCACAGAGATATATAACTAGCGTGAATTTTATATAGTGAGGCATACAACAGGTAGGGAGAGAAAGAAAATGACCAGGGGAACAGTGGATTTGTATATAAGAATTTCAAATGTGCTTCCCATGGAGAGCTATAGTTGTAAAGCTTAAAACTAGTAGATATTATTTTCAGATTATACTTTGACTAAAATAAGGTAACTACACACATTAACACAATTTATGAAGAATACTGAGTGACTGCAGAAGGATGTTCAGTAAACTATGTAGTGTTTGTTCAGCTGACAAGTCTCAGGTAAAATAGTTATTTGACATCTTCAATTAATTTGTGGCTAGCTATATTTATTTCATTCCTATATTGATGATCACACATCAATTGCTATGTTTTTTTAATTACTTTACTTTTTTACAATTCTTTTTTTGTTGTTTTCCTTTTTTTTTAACATGAAATGCTTTTTTATAGCATGTTTTACAAGGGGAGGGGGTAAGAGGGGCCAGGTGGTGGAAAAGTACAGAATCTTCTTGGCCTCTGCCTTGAAACATGTCATGATCTATACGATACACTGCCTTGAATTATGATCTACCTGCTATTCTTCAGAAGATATGGTACACTGCTTGAGTTATGGTCTCCCTGCTATTCTTCAGAAGATATGGTAAACTGCTTTGAGTCTATCTGCAGTTGCCAAGCAGGATCTTGCAGTTGCCAAGCTTCAGGGGACATTGTGCAGGTGGGGAAAGGTAGGGGGTGAGGGTAAGGGCAAGGGTCCTGGGTTCTGGCATCTCCCCCTTCTCTGTTTAGTTAGAGAAGGCTCTTATGATCAATCCAAACTATGTGAGTTTTGAATTTGGATGTCTAATTATGGGGGGTCTTAGACAAGTTCACAACCCAAAATATTGATGTGAGACGAGTCACATCAGTGGTCGAAGGCTTTAGGCTGTCAACGATGGGCAACGTCAAGGGACTCCGATGTGGGTGAAAGGAGGGTGAGAGCCCTGTCTTAGGCCATGTAGGCTGCAGCCACTCCCAGCACCACGCACTCCTTTTCGGCTGCATTGGGTGGGCCCCTGGGAAGTGGACCTACAATAATCCTGTCATTGGGCTAACTCACAGCCATCCTAGTCCCTTGTAAATGTTCAAGTTACCAACCATTTGTCAGTTTGGGGTGTAATATTGTCATAAAGGAAGGCTCCCTTTTTTACAATTCTGTCGTTATTCCCCTCCTGGTTTGCCAGCTGACAGACAGTTACTCATCCCATTCTTTCTACCCCCTGTCCCCAAGAGGATGTTCCCACCCACTCCCACCTGGCCTTCTCATTCTGTGTGGCCTCAAGTCTCTTGAGGATTAGGCCTGTCTTCTCTCACTGAAGCCATACCAGGCAGTGTTTTAAGCAGGATGCAAAACCCACGACGGTTGAGGCCCAGCAACAAGCAGCCTTCAGGAAAATATCTAGAAGGAACAGTGACCAGATATTTTAGTTATCCAGATAAATTTATATGATTCCCCTTATTTATATTGTCTTTTTAACTTTATTTATAAAAGATGAATCATATAAATTTATCTAAAATGAAGTTAAGACTAACCAGAATTCCCTGTGCTTTTGTCAGTATAAGAAATTCAGTGTGTAGCTAGCAGAGAATTTGGAATGTTCAGGGAGAGAAATGCCAAGATGTAGAAGTAGCACTGGGCTTTAAAGGGCAGAGGAGACAGACATTCTGCTTTCTCTCAGGAATACTCATGAGAACCTCATCTTAAATTTTTAACATCTGACTTTGGCTGTTTTAACATCAGGCTGGCTGTTCTTGATTCTATTTCTCACTTAGAGGTGGGTGGAGTTGAGATTGCATATGGGTGAATTTTGGTTTAGATTCAGTAATTCTCACAAAGTTATGAGGTGAACCTCAAGGTGATACTCATTTAGATACAGTACATATGCTAAGCCCTCTTCCAAAGTTATGAAATTGGAACTGAAAACAAAGATGAAGTATATTAATGGGAAGTAGCATTATACACTGTAGAGTATCTAGTTCTATGCTAAATATTATTAAAATGGAAAAAGGAATCTGATGAGTAACATTATATAATGTAACTTGGTGAAAAACTCAAATTGAGCAATAGTCTATTTTACTTTTAGTGTCCAAAATGTCTTCTAATTCACCCTTTCTTATGCATACAGTACCCTCAATTCCAAAGCCTATAGAGCTAGTTTCCACAGGGAAAATATTTCTGAGAAAAGAAGTTTCACAGGTTCATGTCATTCCAAGTTAGAATTATTGACCACTGACCCCATGTGTGACACTAATCATCAAAAATTAAAGGTTTGCTTCATTGCCAGATGTAATAAAGAATCAAGAAATACTGTTTCTGAAAACAAAAGGCTCAAAAGCAAATGAAAACTGGTAGGCTTGTAAAATCTTAATAAAACATGTATGTACCAAATGCAGGCTTGTGATCCAATGATCTGAGCCCCCTAACAATCACAAAACTCTGAAGCTCAGAGAGTATTAGTGCTATAATGGGGAAGCAGCAGGTTATCTCAAGGACTGGGAGGGGGATGGGTACAAATAGTACAAAATTAGCATAAAACTGTATACATGCATAGAATATTAAACTCTATCATTGCATCTCAGGAAGAAAGCAGCAACCAGCAATATGTGGGAGAATTGATGTGACTGTGTCCTAATAAATCTTTATTTACAAAAACAACAATCACTTTAAAGGTTTATATTTTTCAAATATTGCTTTCAAAAACCATCTAAATACATAGTGTACTTATGTTATTTCCCCTTAGAAATTATAAACACACTCTGTTTAAAAGAAAACTTCATTGGAATATATCTGAAAATATTTAAAGAAAATATTTCCGTTTATATGTTTCAAAATCTGGTATAGACATCGGTTTAACAGCAAAATTAAGAAGAAGCTACCATTTTACTTCTGACAAGCATCACTGACTCACTCAAAAAAAATTTATGAATACTACATACCATATACTAGGATGGTGACATGTAATTATGTCCTAGATACACTTATTTATAAATTTCTTTAGTAATTTGGACTTATAGTTTCCCATGTATTTCCATCCAACATAATTTTAAAAGTAGGATGCAATTTTCTTTTCATAATTAGTGTTTCTATTGCTTTGATAAAGCATCATGTCCAAAAAGAACAGTTCTCTATCATTTTGAGAAATCAGAACAGTGATTTAAGGTAGGAACACGGGAGCAGAAACTGATAGAGAGGCCATGGAGGAGTGCTGCTTACTGCCTTGCTCCTCATAGGTTGCTGAGCCTGCCTTCTTGTCATAGTGTGGTACCACTCACAGTGAGGTAGGTCTATCCACATTAATCATCAATCAACACACCATAGGGTTGCCCAAAATACCAATATCATAGAGCATTTAACCCTCTGAGATTCCTTCTTCCTAAATGACTCTAGCTTGTGTCATGTTGACATAGAACTAGCCAGCACACTAACTCCTTCCTGGTTTGGGAAGGATGTAGCTAGATTCAGAACAGGAAGAGCATCACTAGAAATAACAGGTCTCTTTTTTTTTAACAAGGTCTTATCACTTGTATGCTCCACCACTGGTTTTCCTTCTACAGATTTCCTTCAAGTAGCCTGGTCTCACTGTTTCATGAAACACTATTCAGTGTTTTAAAAAAAGAACCTTCTAGAAAAGATCAGACCAGAAATTTTTGTGGCAACCACACCATCTTTCATAACCAGAACTTGTTGCCTATTGTCTGACAGTACATAATCAGATACCTGGGATGCACCTGAGAGCCATTTTGAAACAACGAATCTTCACAGGATCAAACTGCGTTAAGTGTTCTGTCCTAGGAATAGACATGATGAGAAGCAGCATGAAGGTCTCTACTGCATCATAGATTTCCTTCACAGTACTTCCTCTTATCTACTGCAGCAAATCTCTCAGGAAAACTTATATGAATAAATAAATAAACCACTGCTTTGAGCTAACAGCATTTTGGTATTATTTCACAAAAAAGAGACCTGATTAATTAGATATACTATAATAATGAATCAATCCTTGAAATCTGCTTTCTTAAATCCTTTGGGGTGATGCCCTCAAGACCTCCTTACAGGCTGATTTTATAGAGACCTTTCTTTCTTCTCTGTCTGGATCACACACACTTTGATTTATATGAACCCTATGGGAATATTTCTTAAGGAGATTTACTATTTCCCTACCCCCCTCCAAGGTTTGTGTAGGTTACTTAATAGTGCAATTAATAATTGTTTTATGACCAGATGAAAGGCTCCTTTATTTGTTCTTTCCTTGGATATTTTTCTTAGTTGAAGGAGGTGATATGAATCACTTTTTCTCCCCAAAGGAGAAGAAAGTGGACTTTGATAAAGGTCAGAAATAGATAGTTGAAGGGAGGGAAATTCATTTATTATCTCCCTTGGCACTTTTCATTGCCTTTTGAAAAATGAAAACCTGACAGAATGAAGAATTTTAAAATAACTTGTGTTCACACCAAAAACATAAGTTGCATTAGTAAAATGTTACTTGTGTGGTTTTTTTCTTTTCCTCAAGTGTTTTCTGTATTAGGTAGAGGTGACCACTTCAGAACACACAATGATCTGATGTAGTGAGAGATGGATGCTGATCTCACAGGAGTCCAACTTGACTCAAAGAATTTCGTGACCTTGAATGCTTTTCTTTATACTTTTCCTACCCATGTTAACTATACACAAAAGCATGAGCAACCCACATCTGGCCAAGAGTATTTCTCTTCACTCTATTTAGAAAGAAATCACTGTATAATCAGAGATTAAGTACCATACATGTTAGGAAGGTAGGTTCAATTGTCAAGACATCGTGGAGTTGAATTAATAAAATTGTAAGAGTTCTACTAACACACTGTGGATAGGATAGATATATTACATTTCTGGATTTTGTGGTGAGGATTATTAACCTAGAGGTTACCCTCATTATCTCTCATTATCTCTCTCTCTCTCTCTCTTTTTTTTTTTTTTTTTGGAAATAACCACAGAAAGCCGATATGTTTTCAATGTTGACTTGTCTGTTGCATATTTTCTGTTCTTCAAGTTAGGCTGGAGAAAGCTGGACTAGGTGGAAGATAAAATTATACAACACATATCTTTTCTCTTCAGGTAGAAGATATTTAACCTTTATGATTTTCATGGAGGAAATTGGCAACTCAGAGAAACAAGCTAAACCACACAGGAATATCTGTCTCCTTTAAGACATCTCTGTTAAATACCATTGGTCAAAACAAATCATAAGCTATAGTCAAGTCAGTGGCCAGACACAAGTACTGTATCAAATACATAGCCCAATGTAAGAGAGAAAATGGATGCATCTTGAAGCATCATGTAATCTCTGACACAACCAACAACAGAAGCTTTGATTGTTCTACAAGGCTTCTCTCTGAATCTTCCAACCTTATTTCCTATGCAATTGTCAGAGTGTATAAAATGCATACATGCTATATTTTTATTATTAATGAATTTATTTACAAATCTGCCTATCATTCTATGAAGAATAATTTATATACACAGGAATTGGTAGGTTCAATAGAGATTTATCATATGGATGGTCTATAATATGTACGCAGCTGTTATGCCATGCTTTTGTTGTTATTTTTATGTGTGCCATAAATAATACTCTAAAGCTTCATCTATCCATCATGCCAACTCCTAGAGTTAATAAGATGCTCAAGCTTCATAGCATGGTAAAAGATTGGGGTCACTCAGAAAATATCAGAGTTTTATATTACTGCTGTCGGTGAGTGTGATAGCAATTTAGTTTAAAAGGCTAAAACTAAAACAGTTATTTCTATTTTGTTTATAGCAATTACTTATTATAACTATGATTTATTGCTCTGCTAAAGTATAGTTTTTGTCTACCATGTCAAATAATTAGAAAAAAAACAGACATTAAACACAAGTTTCTAAATATTTGTGACCACTTATGAATAAATCTAAATTACTTGGCAAAATTGTTTTTATATAGATGAACTTGGGCTTGGTTATAGCTCATTAAAAGTCACATTATATTTATATTAAGTCATATAACCATAAATATACCATGAAACTAGACAGGAAAGGTTATGCAGAGTTCTGGGTGATATGGTGTTTTTGTTTTGCTCCTGCCAAGAGGTGACTAAAAGTTGAAGATTTTTAAAGTAAAAGATAATCATACTGCAGTCCACAAACCAAGAGAGGCTAAGTAATGAGGGCTCAATGTGGGACTTGATAGACTTTCTGGGGTATAGGAAATTAAAAAGATTTCTTAGGAAATTGGACTGGGAATGTATGAAGATGAGAACAAGAGACATCACTCGGCGAGGAGAAGATGGAGGGAGAATGTACTAGGAAAAATTACAGGATTTGAGGGGATGATGTGGAAAGAACAAAGCTGAAGAGATTTTTGCCTATCATTTTCAGAGCAAGTTGAGGAAAGACAACTGAGCCAAATGAAAGAGAAAGCAGTAGCATTTTCTTTGCTGAAATATGGTCGAGAAAATGAGTTTCACATCTAAGTTAAGCTAGTGTTAGCTTGTATGTGAGAGAAGACAGTTGTCAGATAGGCAAGTTTAATTAAAAAGTTTCAACTTCTGTTCTTCTTCTGTTTTTAAACTACATAATTATTTTATTTATTTACATTCCAAATATTGCCTTCTTCCTGGTTCTCTTTCTCAGAGTTTTTCAACCTGTCTGCTTTCCCCTTCACCTCTGAGAGGGTGACCCTCCAGGGCACACTTCCCTGGAGCATCAAGTCTCTACAAGATTAGGTATATCCTTTCTCATTGAGACTAGGCAAGGCAGTCTTATGGTATGTATGTGCCAGGGGCCTCAAAAAGTCTTTGAGCATTCCCAGGGGCACAAGCTAGGAGACACTGTTGGTTTTCCTATGGGGTTGCCATATCAATGTTTCTTGAATCCTTCCCCTAACTCTTCCATAAGAGTCCTTGATCTCAGTTCAATGCTTGGGAGTGAGCATCCTTCAGTAACCTAATTGGCAGTTAGCCAAATGTATAATTCTATAGGTGAAGGAGAAAGAATTCTAAAGTGCTGTATGCTTTACACAGCAAAATAGACCAATAATACTAATGCTTTACATAAAAGAAAATTAGTAAGATTAGATCTATGTATATACCAGATATTAAAAATTAGAACACAGAGTTTTGATAATGATGTAAAAATGTGTTTAAAGAGTTTACATGACTATATCTTGTCACGAAAGCTTCAGGTATTGGCATGGAACATCAAACTGAGTTGTTGTCCAAAGGGGTCCCATGGAAACCCCCAAACAACCCAGGCTGTTACTAAGACAATCGCTTATTCTCCATAAAAATAACAACAAGACCCCACTTCTGAGTGACATCCTTATAACTCATTGAATATGAAGAGATCAAGCAGATGCCTACATAAAATCTTTGCCTTACATTCTAAAGTTTTTGGTACAAGAATGTACTATACATGATAACAAAAAAGAAATATAAACACCAACTCATTCATAAAACTTTTGCTGTTTAATCTGTTTTGACTGCAAAATATTCTAGCACAATGAGGTCACAGAGCTTGTGAGAGTAACCAACAAATGCCTGAATCCAGTTAAGACTCACTTCACAAGCTCATATGAAGGCACAAAGACTTCAGCGGTAAGCCTAGGGCATACTTGGCTCTGTGGCGAGCCCTTTTTGAGTGTATGAATAAGTACATTTCTGATTATTGTAACATCTTTTTGGGTAATTCTTCTATTTGTTTGTTTTGTCCAACATGGGTTTTCTTGCCTCGGTCTGTTGAGTAGCATGAATTACAGTTATATATACCAAGGCCCACCTTCTTGTACCCTTAGACAATGATTGCTACAAATTGATCAGTTGTTCAAATACAATTTACTATAAGCAACCATTAACTTAATGACAGGTGCACAGTCTCATTTCCTATTTAAGGTTGCATTTGTGGGATTCTACACTGAAGGATCTATCTGCTTCCTCTGTGGGCATGGGCATATAGCAAGTTCATGACCTCTATATACATGAGGTACCCAAAATGGGGTATATTTTTGTATCTCTGTCCTAAAATAAAACAATTCTTTGAATTATTCTTGGATAGGATGGTGTCTTATTAGTGTGTTTATGTTGCTATAGCAGTTTATCATAGACAGGGTCTCTTGTAAACAATAAAAACTACTTTTTACAAAGATGCTAAAAGAAAGATGTCAGAAGATTTATTTTCTTGTGGGAGACTTCTCATGAACAGTTCCTTTTAGTTCTATCTTCAAGAGGCACAGGGGACAAAAGCATTCCTTTTAGAAAAGGACACAAATTTCATTCTAAGGAATTCAGGCTACATACCATAGTTATCTGTTCACAATCCTGCTGGTTAATACCATCTTCTGTTTGTTGTTATTGTTGTTTTTTTGTTTTTTGTTTGTTATTTGTTGGATTTTTGTTTTTTGGATTTCATTATTATTTTTTACATTTTTTAAATTAATCATTCCATTTGTTTACATCTCAAATGATATCACACTTCTCAGTTACCCCTCCACCAGCCCCCCATCTCATAACCTTTCTCTCTTTTCGCCCATTTGACTTTATGAGAGTGCTCCCCCAACCACCCACTGTCTCCCACCCCACCCCTTCAGTATCTCCCTATGCTTGGGCATCTACCCTCCACAGGACCAAGGGCCTCCCTTCCCATTGATGTCTTACAAAGCCATCTTCTACTACCTATGTAGCTGGAGCCATGGATCACTCCCTGTACACTCCTTGGTTGGTGGTCTAGTACCTGGTCTAGCTAACTGATATTTTTCTTCCTATGGGGTTACAATCACCCTCAACTCCTCCAGTCCTTTCACTAGCTCCTTCCACCTCCCATTATTATCCTGTTCTCCCCTCAATGTAGGTTTGAAGCATCCACACTTTAGCCTTCTATTCTTCAAAGCTCCATATAGTTTGTGGGTTGTATCATGAGCATTGTGAGCTTTGGAGCTAATGTCCACTTACCTGTGAGTACATACCATGTGTGTTCTTTCGACTCTGGGTTACCTCACTTAGGATGATATTCTCTCTTTCCACCCATTTGCCTACAGATTTCATGAAGTCATTGTTTTTAATCACCGAGTAGCACTGCATTGTGTAAATGTACCACATTCTCTGTATCCATTCTTCTGTTGATGGGCATCTGTGTTGTTTCCAGCTTCTGGCTATTATAAATAAGACTGTTACATACATAGTGGAGCATGTATCCTTGTTACATGGAATATATCCATGTTGATGTTGAAGCATCAGTTGGATATATTCCCAGTAGTGGTATACATCCTAGTGTGACTCTAACCAAGCAAAATAAAAGTTCTGTATGACATGAACTATAAGTTCCTGAAGACAGAAACCAAAGAAGACCTCAGAAGATGGAAGGATCTCCCATGCTCATGGATTGGCAGGATTAATAGAGTAGAAATGGCCATTTTTACCTAGACAGTCTACAGAGTCAATGCAATCCTCATCAAAATTCTAACTCAAATCCTCCTAGTTAGAAAAAGCAATTCTCAAATTCATTTGGTAAAAAAACAAAAAGCAAAAACAAAACAAAAAGCAAACAAAACAAAAAAACAAAACAAAAAACAAAACAAAACAAAACAAAAAACAAAAAACCCAAAACAAACAAACAAAACAAAAAACAAAAACAAAAACAAAAAACAGGAGAGCAAAAACTATCCTCACCAATAAAAGAACTTCTGGGGGATCACCATCCCTGACCTCAAGCTGTACTATAGAGTAATACTGCATGCAGCAAAAACTGCATGGTATTAATACAGAGGCAGATAGGTAGATCAATGGAATAGAATTGAAGACTCAGAAATAAACCTACACAACTATGAACTCTTGATCTTTGGTAAAAAAAAAAAAAGGCAAAATCATACAGTGAATAAAAAAGGAAAACATCTTCAATAAGTGGTGATGGTCTGATTGGTGGTCAATATGTAAAAAAATGAAAATAGATCCACTTTATCACTTTGCACAAAGCTCAAGTACAAGTGGATTAAGGACATCAACATAAAACCGTATATACTGAAACTAAGATAAAAGAAGTGGGAAAGAGCCTTGAAATCACTGCCACAGGGGAAAATTTCATGAACAGAACTCCAGTGGCTTATGCTCTAAGATCAACAACTGAGAAATGGAACCTCATAAGTTTGAAAAGCTTCTGTAACGCAAAGGACATTGTCAATAAAATGAAATGGCAATTCACAGTTTGGAAAAAGATCTTTATTAACCTACATCTGATAGAGGGCTAATATCCAAAATATACAACTATCTCAAGTTAGACTCCAGAGAACCAAATAACCACATTTAAAAAAAAAAAATGGAGTACAGAGCTAAACAGAGAATTCTCCACCGAGGAATCTCGAATGGCTGAGAAGCACTTAAAGAAATGTTCAACATCCATAGTCATCAGGGAAATGCAAATCAAAACAACCCTGAGATTCCACCTCACACCAATCAGAAAGGCTAAGATCAAAACCTCAGGTGACAGCAGATGCTGGTGAGGATGCGAGGATGTGGAGAAAAAGATACACTTCTCCATGGCTGGTGGGATTGTTTACTCGCTGGTTTTGTGTCAACTTGACACAAACTGGATTTATCACAGAGAAAGGAACTTCAGTTGAGAAAATTCCTCCATGAGATCCAGCTGTAAGACATTTTCTCAATTAGTGATCAAAGGGGGAGGGCCTTTTGTGGGTGGTACTATTCCTGTGCTGGTAGTTTTGGGTTATATAAGAAAGCAAGCTGAGCAAGCCAGGGTAAGCAAGCCAGTAACATCCCTCCATGACCTCTGCATCAGCTCCTGCTTCCTGACCTGCAGAGTTCCAGTCCTGAATTCCTCTGGTGATGAACAGCAATATAGAAGTGTAAGCTGAATAAATCCTTTCCTCCCCGACTTGCTTCTTTGTCATGATGTTAGTGCAGGAATAGAAACTCTAAGACAGACTACCAGCTAGTTTGTTCTTTTTAAAAATAACTTTTTATTCTTTCTCACAATACATCCAGACTAGAGCTTCCCCTCCCTCCAGTCTTCCCAGTCTTCCCATATCTCCCCCAGATTCATTCTCCCTGACTACTCTGAGAAAAGAATAGGTGTCAGGGAACATCAGTCTAACATGGCACAAGATACAGTAAAACCAGGAACATCTTCACATTAAGGCTGGTTGAAACAACAATGTAAAGTTAAAAAGGTACCAAAAGTAGGGCAAGGAGTCAGACACATCTGACTTCCACTCTCAACAGTTTCCATACGGACACCAAGCCTATAATACCTTGTTCTTCATTATGTTGAAACTATTAAGTTTGCCACATTAAACTTATTCTTATGAAAAAAAAAGAGAACATATATACAGAAAACCTACCACAGACCAATGGAGGTTATGTGGTTGCCTTTTCAGTTTCAGTGGGCTCCCACGAGTCCTGTTTAGTTGATTTCACAGTCATTTGTTTCCATCAGCTGTCAGAGGTGGCCTCTCTGATGACAACTTATTTAGTTATTATACATTACATAGTATAACATCATTAAGGAATCAGTTCATTGATTCCTTGTTTGTTTTTCTTTTTCCCCCACTCTGAGCTATCAAGCCTTCAGTTCCTGATCATCCAAGCAGTGTTGAGTGGTCATGGGCTATCTTTCATGGCTTGAACCTCAAATTAGAGTAGTCATTTGTTGGCCATTTCCCCAAGTTCTATACCACAGTTGCCCCAGAACTTCTTACAGGCAGGAAATATTTTTTAGGTCTAAGGTTGTATGGCTGGATTGGTATTCCAGTCCTACCAGTGGAAGCCATGCTTGGTTACAAAAGATGATTATCATTTATGTAACAGCTATTATCCACTTATAAGTAAATACATACAATGGTTGCCTTTCTGGGGCTGGGTTACCTTAGTTAGGAATTTTTTTCCAGTTTTATGTATTTTCTTATAAATTTCATGTCATTTTTAAACTGCTGAATAATACTACATTATGTAAATGTATCATATTTTATTTATCCATTGTTTGGTTAAGAGACATCTAACTTTTTTTTTTTTTTTTTTTTAGTTTCTGGTTATTATACAAAACTCACCTGAACACTTGAGCAAGCGTCCCTGTGGTAAGAAAGAGTACGCCCAAGAGTAGTATAGCTGGATCTGGATGTAGATTGATTCACAATATTTTCAGGGATTGCCATTTGATTTCCACCGATGTTGTAGTTTTTGCACTCCCACCAGCAACAGGAGGAGTCCTCCCTCTGCTGCATATCCTCTCTAACATGAACTGTTACTTGTGATAGTGAACTTAGCCATTCTGACTGGTGTAAGATGGAATTTTAAAGTATTTGTTGCTTTGCATTTCCCTGATGGCTGACATTATTGAACATATTTTAGTGTTTTTCAACCATTTGCATCTTATTGGATTGCTAGTTTCTGAACCTAGAACAGACCTTAAAACTTGCATGTAATTTAAATGGTATAAAATTAAAAAAGGAGGAGGGATTGGATAGGGGATTAGTGGGGGGATTGGAAAAAGGAGGGTAACGTCTGATATGTAAATAAATAAAATATCAAACTAAAAAATTCTCTGTTTAGATCTGCACTGCATTTTTAATTAGATTGTTTAGTTTCTTGTTGCCTACTTTTTTGATGTCTTCCTATATTTTGATTATTAGTCCTCTGTTGGATTTGGAGTTGGTGAACAGATTTTCAAGTTGTAGGAGGTAACATTTATTAGTTTTCATCTTAGTCACTGTGCTATCAGTGTTCTGCTCTGAATGTTGTTCCCTGTGCCAACGCATTCAAATCTATTCTCTATTTTCTCTTCTATCAGGTTCCATGTATCTGGTTTTTTGTTGAGTCTTTGATCTGCTAGGATCTGAGCTCTGTTAAGGGTGATAAATATTTATTTGGATTTTTCTACATGGAAACACCAAGTTAGACCAGGACCATTTGTTCAAGATTGATTCTTTTTTCTATTGTGTGTTTCTGGCTTTGTTATACAAGATCGTGTCACCATAGGTGTAAGAATTTACACCTGGGTCTTCAATTTGATTCCGTTGATCAATGTATCTGTTTTTATGCCAATAACATGTGTTTTTTTATTACTATTGTTCTGTAGTACAACTTGAAATCAGGGATGATGATACCTCTGGAAGTACCTGTTATTTTCCAAGATTGTTTAAGCTATTCTGGGTGTTCTTGTTTTATTTTGTTTTTCTATATGAAGTGGTAAATTGTCGTTTCCAAGTCTTTAAACAATTGTGTTGCAATATTGATTTGGATTGCATTGAATGTATTGATTGTTTTTTGTAGGATAGCCATTTTTATTATGCTTTTCTTACAGATGGATGAGCATGGGAGATTTTTCAATCTTCTCACATCTTCATCATTGTCTTTCTTGAAATTCTTCATTTTTTTGTCTTATGAGTCTTTTATTTGCTTGGTTAGAGTGACCTAATATTTTATATTATTTGTGGCTATTGGTAAGGGTGTTGTTACTCTGATTTCATTCTAAGTCATTTTCATTTGTATTTAGGAGAGCTACTGAATTTTTTTTATCTTATATCCAGCCACATCACTGAGCCATGTTCTGATTTTAACTTACAGATTTCACATGAATGTAATCATTCACAGTTACACCAGAGGAGACATCAATATCAAATATTGTACCTGGCATTAATATCTGTATATTTCATTCTAGCAGCCTCAGGACAGATGTGAATGGCATCAATTCTCAAATAAGAATATTCCAATTGCAGATGTTTCTTTTCTTGTGATGGGTTTATACTTCAACAAACTCATTGAAAGTTGAATCATCACAAGGCATAAATACATTTAGCAGTCTTTGACTTCTTTATTATTACAAGTTTTTTTTTATATATATATAACAAAAACACTGACCTTGGATTCAGAAAAGAGCAGGCCTCCCATGGATTTCAACCAAACTTAGCATATCAGTTTGCAGTAAAACTACATATATCCCCTAGAATTAAGGCTGGATGAGGCAACACAGTATGAGGAAAAATGTCCCCAAAGCCAGCAAAAGCAACAGAGGTAGCCCCTGCTCCCCTTGTTGGAAGTCTCACAAGAAGTCTTATCTATACATATATGTATATATGCATACAACTATAGCATATATGCAGAGGACCTTAGTCTGTCCCATGCAGGCTAGTGTAATTCAAAAACTAATAAATATAACATTGTAAATTAGTGATATTTATGTTTCTACTTATTGACTGAGAAGGGGAAATACCTAGAAAGTCCATAAACCCAAAGACTGCTGTTAACGTTGACTTTGGCTAGAAGCCCATATATCTTCTGGCTACCTATGTCTCTTGTACTGAGGACATGAAGATGAATTGGACTTTCAATTTTCCATGGCAGCTGAGACCACAATCACACCCCACCTAATAACATGAAATATTTCCTTTGGCCCTTTCCTCAGTATTTAGTTAATAAATAAAGGGTCCAAATTTTCTACATTGGAAAAATAATCCCATTTTTGTAGCTTGCAATTTTACATCAGATAATTCCTCAAGGAGAGCCGGACCTCAGTATCCTACATATAACTAAACTGTCTCAGGAAAGAACTAGAAAAAGGTACATAGCATGTTTGAAATTGGGAAACTGTTTTCATTTTCCTAGACATTTATACTGATTTGATTAGTCATATATACCTCATATTTCTCTCCTCCACCTCCTCCTATTTCCACTCCTACAGTTAGTTTGTTTTCTAAAAATATCATGACTTTTTTATTTCTTTAGTATTATTTCCCACTAAACACAAATAGTGCCAAATTATGAGCCCAGTAGTGTAGAGGCTTTTACCATAACTTGGAAAACCTATACTTTGGAACAGCCTTTAAAAAGAATGATTCTTCAACAGCCAGCATATATCCACTGTTAGTAGCTTTAGAGTTAAAAGTGGGTCCTCATGCCCCTTTCTTACCCACACTAGAATTTTGAATGGTGTCATGTTGTGCTGGTAAAAGCTGATTCTTGATTTATGAACAATGAGAATTTACTAGATCATCATATGAAAATAGAGGCTACTAAGGCTCTTAAGAACCTGATTTTAAAAATTTGAGTGAAATATCTACTCAGTATACCCATCTAAGAATATATGACCTAATGTTTCCCACACAGAAGCTTAACGTTGATATGTCATGCTAGTGTTCAAGGTGATTCTTGCACCAGCCTTTCTGGCTATTAAGTTTCCATTGTTAGTTTATAATTTGGCACTCCTTTAAGCCTAAACCTCTTTGTACCATATTACTTGCTCTCAATAAAACTACAAGGTCAACTTGCTAAAAATAATTCAAATTTAGTCTTGATCTCCATAATCAATCTCTCAACCAACTGCTGACACAAATCATCACGGTGGTAATATGGAGATATTTACACAGAGATAGAGATTATATCTTGTACATACAGATTAGGGGTTATAACTATTGGGCAATGGAAAACCCACACAGTAATTTAGGACCAGTGAACTTCAGAGAACCCTGAGTGGAACTCAGAAACATGAACAGTGTTTAACTTGACTTTTTTTGGGGGGGGATTTTTATATATTTCTTTATTTTTGTAACTTGTTATGTAAATCAAAATTTATTTCAAATTAGAATGTTTAAAATATTATTGAAGATTTCCTCCCAAAACTTCACTTCTATGAAATATATCTATCAATATTTTTTTATTTTATTTTTATTTTTTTATTTATTTTTTAACTTGACTTTATTAAGTAGCAATAAAATAATTTTGTTGTTGGGGTTCATCATAAAATGAGGACATCTATTAATGGGTCGTATCATTAGGAAGGTTGAGAACCACTGGTCTAGAGAGATACTTAAGGATACAAATTCATGACTCGAAAGGCTGAGAAAGCAGTTCCTGCCTTGTAAAGATATGAGTCTGGAATAATTTAAGGTTTGATACTGCCTCCATATCCATAAAATAAATAAAGTATTCTTAGTACCTTTTAAACTTTGTGGAACAGTTCATGTACTGCATTTTAAATGGTTTAAATATGTAGGACTTAACTACTTCCAATATTGATTTAAAACTTTGTTTGCTTGTAGTTCTATGAAAACAAAAACAAAAATCAGAGTACACTAAGAAGCAAATTCTAATAAGAATAGTAACAATATGCATCCACAGATTTCTCTACTTACCTTAAAAAATTCTCATACTAATTATGATTTCCCCAAACTGCTTGCATTTATGTGTCTGCATATGAGACACTGAGTGACCCTGCCAATAGTTGGTTCTAATTGGTAGATAAAGATGCCAACAGCCAATGGCTGGGCAGGACAGACAGAGGCAGGAGTTTTATGATTTCCAAGCATGGAGCAGAGAGAAAGAAAAAGAAGTTCCACTTTGCTGGGAGAAGGAGAGGAGATCTAACATGACTGAGGAGAGTGGAGGACAGGGAATCACAGCCAGCATGTGAAGTTGCTGGGAGAGTGTGGCCCAGCTGGCCATCACTCTGAGTCCAGAGCAGCCAAGATAGAATGTAGGATTTAGTAAATGATAATTCAGGGTTATTGGTGAGGAGGGAGTGAATTAACTGTGTAGAGGTCAGGAAGTGGCCCAACCACTGTACTAATTAAGTATATTAAAGTATAAAGGGTATGTGTGCGTGCGTGTGTGTGTGTGTGTGTGTGTGTGTGTCTTTCAGTAACAGGATTTAATTAATTAATTAGTTAATTAATACTACAGTTTATATCTCTCATTTGTGCTTATTTCCATAAAGGATTTCACTTAATTAAAAGAAGAGGAGAAAGAGGAGGAGGAGGAGGAGAAGGAGGAGGAGGAGGAGGAGGAGGAG